>NC_069499.1:501454489-501729489 GCF_027579735.1 Bombina bombina
ATATACTTTTTACCTCTATGATTACCTTGTATCTAAGCCTCTTCTGACAGCCCGCTAATCACATGACTTTTTATTTATTATCTATTGACTTTAATTTTAGCCAATTAGTGCTGTGTTGTGCTTACTCTTAAATAACTTCCTGGGCGTGAGCACAATGTTATCTATATGGCCCACATGAACTAGCAGTCTCCTGTTGTTAAAAGCAAATAAAAAAGCATGTGATAAGAGGCTTTCTGTAGTGGCTTAGAAACAGACCTAAAAGTAGAGGTTTAAATGTTATAAAATATATTAATATAGCAATGTTGGCTGTGCAAAGCTGGGGAATGGGTAGTAAAGGTGTTATCTACCTTTTTAAACAATGATCATTTTGGTGTAGACTGTCCCTTTAATTATTCATTGCAAATCACATCTTCCACAACTTTCCCTATCATATATCTATCTATCTATCTATCTATTTATCTATCTATCCATCTCTCTCTCTCTCTCTCTCTCTCTCTCTCTCTCTCTCTCTCTCTCTCTCTCTCTCTCTCACTGTCTACCTGTCTGTCTGGCTATTGCTCTTTCTGTCTCTATTTTGTCTAAGATAATCTAATGTTCTATAACTTTGCTCCTTGTTTGACATATTTCAAATATTTTTCATTAAATGTTTCTCCTTGGCTCCACTTAGTTGATAATATGCAGTAATAAATAGTTTTCAACAAAACTGGCTTTCTTAAACAGATGTAATCATCCTTGAAATGAAAATGTCATTGTGTTGTGTGGTTTATATATCTATATCTATATATTTATAATAAAATGCAACCTTTTAATAAATTACCATACAATGTAAATATTCAACAGCAGTAAAAAGTTAGCAAGTGCTAAACTAAGATTTAGAAATATGTTTACTAAGAGCTGTCATTCATGAATAATGCTTCAGATAATGTGACATATGTGGAACTACATTTTATACATAAACTGTAAGTATCTGTTTGTCAGTTAAAATGGCGGATAAATTGAAGTAATAGAGATGAAATGCCCAAAGGCTCTCCATAGCCCCTCCAGTACTTGGATCATAACCTCTGCCTTTTAGGATGGCTTTTATTAAAGCATGCTGAATCCCTCAAGGGTGCTTTAGCTTCGATGCATATCTCATGTCCCTGGCAGCTCTTCCAGACTACACTAGGTATTAATTAATACAAGTCCAGAATTAAAATATTGCTAGTCCAGTATTTTTTTTCCAAGGAGTCCCATTAGTGTATGGTTAGGGTGGTGCCTGCATGACATTTTACAGTGACCTAAACCATATATCTAGATAAAATCTGACACTATGGTCACGTGATCAGGGAGCTGAAAGATGTTGAATGTGTACAATTAATGTGTATGAGTAATAGACTCATCATTGCTTTAAGTAGGAGTTGGTGATTCTAAAACGGCTTCCTCCCTCTAGATTGTAAGAATTACCTGTGACTATAGTTCTGAAAATGTCGTTTTTGTTATATTTTGTATGCACATTTCCTGTATTTTCTGTTTGTACCTTGCAACAACAAAGCTGCCTAAGACTTTTGCCCAGTACTATATATAGAGGATTACATATTTGACAATGAAGAAGTCTATGGTAAACACATAGACCTATGGCTTAGTTTCGTTGATGATATGTTGGTTCTTTGGCATGGTACAGTCAATGAGCTTAAAAGCTTTATGAACAATCTTAATGACAATGACCTTAATTTGCAGTTTACTTATTATTGGAGTGAGACAGAAATTGATTTCCTGGATCTAAAAATTCAGTTGATAAACAATACAATTGAGACACACACACATATAGGAAACCCACAACAGGTAATTCCCTACTTAGGTAGACAGCCATCATCTTCATACTTTGATGATTATGAATATACCCAAGGGCCAATATTTAAGGCACAGACGCAACTGTTCCCAACTATGTAGTTTTAAAGAAGAAGCAGAAACCGTCAAAATGAGATTCTTAGATAAGGGATATTTAAAAATAGCCTTAAAAAAGCGTATTGGCCAGCTAGGAAACAAACAAGAGAAGAAATATTGTATGCTGATAAAGTGAATATAACAGAGTCTAAAATCAGAGTTAGCAGGAAATACAATAATAAATGGAATGATATCAAGTCCTTACTTTGGACAATTACGTTAAATTAATAATAGGGGACAGGCCCTCAATGGAAGCAAGGAAAGCACCACATTTAGAAGAAAAACTGGTATCTAGCAATTTCACTAAAAATGAGGACAGGAATTGGCTGCTGAAAATAACCACAAAAGATGGTAATAACAAAAGCAGAAAATGTTCTGTCTGTAAAAATATGCAACAAGGTTCACATTTTGTGGACACATGGACACATGTACACAAAATAATTGGGAAGATTAACTGCAAAAGTGAGGAAGTTGTTTATATTGTATTCTGTAAATGCCCCATGTACTACGTTGGGAAAACTTACAGGGAACTCAAAGAAAGAATTAAGGAACACAAGAGAGATATAAAAAATTAAATAATCACAAGCAGTGTAGCACATCATTTTAAAAATGCCATCAAAGTAATAAGGAAGATTTAAAATAAATGGGATTGGAAAAACTAAATCTGCAAGATAGGGGAGGAGACAATAAAATTCTACTACAAAAAAGAATGTTAGTGGATTTTTTATTTTAAAGCATTAACTCCCTATGGGTTAAATGAGGAAATAAATTATGCTCCCTTTTTGTAGGAGAATAGGTCCAATTGATTTACATTTTCCTTACACTGATAATATGGAGATCTTAAAGTGAAGGTCAAGTCTGGCTTAGTCGTTATCAGTTTTTTCCAGCTTATGTAAATTAAGTATGATGTTCAGTCATCAAAATCTTTAGAAATCATAGTAACGTATTTTTTACCTTTAAAATTGCCTCTGTGTCAGTTCTATTATCCGCCCGCCATATTGCCGAAATTGATTGACAGTTTCTGAATTTGTTATATCCAATATCTTTTACCCCCACGGCGTCCAGCCCCTTTTCTATTTCGTCATTGCTAACTTCTGCGCATGCGTAAAAACAATGAGAGCGTCATCACCATCATGCTCATGCATGAGACGCGCATGCGTAGTCTGCTCTCTCATTATTTTGGATACATTGATGTGAGTGACACTATTGTGTAGCAATGAATGAATCTATATTTGTACTCATTGAATACAAAGTAACAGTTTAAAATTAAACGCATGCGCTATTGAGTGTAACATACGCATGCACATTTTAAATAGGCAGTTGTCCACGAGCTTTAGAACTGACATAGTGAGTTTGTAGGAGCGCTCGCTACGTCACTAGCAAAAAATAAGGAAGTGTGGTAGGGGAGGAGTAAAAAACGAAAACTGAGGTATTTTATTTATATATATATATATATATATATATATATTATTTGCAAATGAATAATGTTTTCGAAATATAAACTTAGCGACTTTAATAATTGAATGTTTAGGTATCAATAGGTGTATTGCATTTAGTTAAAATTGAACTTCACTTTAAATAAGAAGTTAAGTTCATCAAATTAATGAAATAAATTAATAATAGTTAGTAGTTGAACCACTGCCGTTTAATTAAATATACTCCGGTTTGTAAATAATACTGTCATTCTAACATATTTTATTTTATATGTACTTCAAATCATGTTAAATGTTTTGCAATATGCAATGATCAATATGTTCCATAAAGTGTGCAATATAAGCATATATACTGTACATGTATATCCTAACGAAATAGACAAAGTTATTTCACCCAGTGGGCGCAGACAAATGACGCTAATAAAGTTCAGACCAATCACTGAACAGCATACAGGCCAGGCGAAGCCCGACAAAAGTTTGGCGTTTCAGGTGAAACACACGTAGCCATAGATATGTCATTTGCGGGGGACTACAGCTGAGCCCCCATTATTTGTCTATCAGCGTAAGCTGATTCAAGTGGAGCATAGAGATTCAGCTATCAGCACCTGTGTATCTGAATATCCACCGCTTTGACACAAATGCAAATGCATCAGGTACTGAAGTTACCTTCTATACTGGTGAAGCGGTCTTGGTATCCAAAGGAGTCTTTATGGACTTACTGAGTGAAATCACACTACAGGTATGATGCTTTATTATCTGTTTATTCGCTTTGCAAGCAACCATCCATGGATTGGAAGGGGTTCCGCAGATATCTGCATATGTGAAGGTTACATCAGGTTGCCTCAGCAATACATAGCTTCCTCTTCACAGTGCACACAGGACTTCCCTCATGGGATTTTTGCAACACTGTATTCAAAATCAGACATGCAATTAGCTACATAGTAGCCTTCATCTATTGTAACATGTTGGACATTTGTTCACACATTATTTGAGCAATTAGAATTTCTATAGCAGTTGCTTACTACCTTCCTGGTAAGTGTGCTATATATATATATATATATATATATATATTTTTTTTTTTTTTTAACCGGTTCATGTTTGATATACATGTATGTTTTTTTTTCCATTTATAGGTCACTATACCTATGAATTATTGATATTAAGAAGGTCTTTTGTACTTATCAATAAACTGACATTAACATGATTGAAGTTTAGTCTCCTTTTGTGACATCTGCTTGAACCACTGAGTTTTACATATTTTTTGATAATCCGTGCTGATTTAGAATAGTCTTTTTTTAGGGTCCACACTTTTTGGTGTTCCCTATTTCTTCTATATAGACAACACACAGAAAACCTGGCACTCGCCAGCAGATTCACAGTAATGTTTAAAAGCAAAACTGGGGGAAACCAGCACCGACACAATGCATACTTCCAAACAAACCAACTGGGAACCTCCCAGGGTGACACAGGCTTTTGTAACCTCCCCTATGTAAATACAAAACACAGGAATGGACCACACTCACAGACTGTACCGGGTACACATCCTAAGCCACAGCAAACTCCACATCCCTGACCACTGACAGACAGCTGCAAATTTCCCAGCAACCCAGGTTTGTTTGGAAGTATGCATTGTGTGTGTGCTGGTTTAGGGTCCCAGGAAGGGGAAGACCTTGTTGTGGTCCTGGGATTGATCCTTTGGTGCCAAATGTAACTGACTTCCCTCAGTTTTGCTTTTAAACATAACTGTGAATCTGCTGGTGAGTGCCAGGTTTTCTGTGTGTTGTGTTGATAATGTTTGTAATGCTTCCCTGTGGGTCTGTCACCCAGGCTGCTCTGGTATTAACTGCCTGGGTTGCTGTCAGTGGTCAGGGCTGTGGAGTTTGCTGTGACTTAGGATGTGTACCCAATCCAGTCTGTGAGTGCGGTCCATTCCTGTGTTTTGTATTTACATAGGGGAGGTTACAAAAGCCTGTGTCACCCTGGGAGGTTCCCAGTTGGTTTGTTTGGAAGTATGCATTACATTGTGTGGGTGCTGGTTTAGGGTCCCAGGAAGGGGGAGACCTTGTTGTGGTTCTGGGCTTGATCCTTTGGCGCCAAATGTAACTGACTTCCCACAGTTTTGCTTGTAAACATTCCTGTGAATCTGCTGGCGAGTGCCAGGTTTTCTGTGTGTTGTGTTGATAATGTTTGTAATGCTTCCCTGCAGGCCTGTCACTTGGTACACATCCTAAGCCACAGCAAACTCCACAGCCCTGACCACTGACAAACAGCTGCAAAGTTCCCAGCAACCCAGGCAGTTAACCCCAGAGCAACCTGGATTGCTGGGAACTTTGCAGCTGTCTGTCAATGGTCAGGGCTGTGGAGTTTGCTGTGGCATAGGATGTGTACCCAGTCCAATCTGTGAGTGCAGTCCATTCCTGTGTATGTATGTATGTATGTATATATATATATATATATATATATATATATATTCTATAATTGCGTTTGTAATGTCTGTCACCATCGGTGATGTTGGCAAAAGAATTCACCTGGATGCAGCGAAGCATTCACCCTGCCATTTTCAGAATCCACTGGGATGCAGCGAAGGCAATGGAAGCATTACAAAAAAAAAAAAAAAATGCCCACAATAAGTATTAAAAAAACATCTAACCACATGCACTTCTGAAATGGTGAGTACCTATTTGGGGCTTTAGTGTTAGTTTTACTTTTTTTCTTTTTTTTTAACTTAGGTTTTTTTTGGGCACTTGGAAAAATAGCTAAATGCCCTTTTAAAGGTAGTGGAAAATAGCTAAATGCCATTTTAAGGGCAATGCCCATACAAATGCACTTTTCAGGGCAATGGGTAGATTAGGTTTATTAGAGTTAGTTTTATTTTTATTTTGGGGGGTTTGGTTGGTGGAGGGTTTTACTGTTAGAGGGGACTTTGTTTATTTTTAATGTAAAAGAGCTGTTTAACTTAGGGTAATGCCCTACAAAAAGCCCTTTTAAGAGCTATAGGTAGTTTAGCATTAGAATAGGGGGTGTTTTGATTTTGGGGGGGGGACTCTTTATTTTCATAGGGATTAGGTTTACTTTTTTATTTTGGATAATGTGTTTAATTTTTTCTGTAGTTCAATTTTTTATTTTTTGCATCTACAACATATAGACTGCCCTCTGGGCAGGCTTACCAACTAGTGTGTATATATATATATATATATATATATACATACACATACATATACAGTGTCTCACAAAAGTGAATACACCCCTCACATTTTTGTAAATATTTTATTCTTTTCATGTGACAACACTGAAGAAATTACACTTTGCTACAATGTAAAGTAGTGAGTGCACAGCCTGTATAACTGTCCCCTCTAAATAACTTAACGCACAGCCATTAATGTCTAAATCGTTGGCAACAAAAGTGAGTACACCCCTAAGTGGAAGTGTCCATATTGGGCCCAAAGTGTCAATTTTAAGTGGCCACCATTATTTTCCAGTACTGCCTTAACTCTCTTGGGCATGGTGTTTACCAGAGATTCACAGTTTGCCATTGGTGTCCTCTTCCACTACTCCATGACGACATCAAGGAGCTGGTGGATGTTTGACCTTGCGCTCCCACACCTTCCATTTGAGGATGCTCCACAGATGCTCAATAGGGTTTAGGTCTGGAGACATGCTTGGCCAGTCCATCACCTTTACCCTCTGCTTCTTTAGCAAGGCAGTGGTCATCTTGGAGGCGTGTTTGGGGTCGTTATCATGTTTTAATACTGCCCCGTGGTCCAGTCTCCAAAGGGAGGGGATCATGCTATGCTTCAGTATGTCACAGTACATGTTGGCATTCATGGTTACGTCAATGAAATGTAGCTCCCCATTGCCGGCAGCACTCATGCAGGCCCAGACCATGACACTCCCACCACCATGCTTGACTGTTGGCAAGACACACTTGTCTTTGTACTCCTCACCTGGTTGCCGCCACACACGCTTGACACCATATGAACCAAATAAGTTTATTTTAGTCTCATCGGACCACAGGCCATGGTTCCAGTAATCAATGTCCTTAGTCTGCTTGTCTTCAGCAAACTGTTTGTGGGCTTTCTTGTGCATCATCTTTAGAGACTTCCTTCTATGACGACAGCCATGCAGACCAATTTGATGCAGTGTGCGCTGTATGGTCTGAGCATTGACAGGCTGACCCCCACCCCTTCAAATTCTGCAGCAATGCTGGCAGCACTCATATGTCTATTTCCCAAAGACAACCTCTGGATATGACGCTAAGCACATGCACTCAACTTCTGGTCAACCATGGCTAGGCCTGTTCTGAGTGGAACCTATCCTGTGAAAACACTGTATGGTCTTGCCCACCGTGCTGCAGCTCAGTTTGAGGGTCTTGGCAATCTTCTTCTAGCCTAGGTCATCTTTATGTAGAGCAACAATTCTTTTTTTCAGATCTTTAGAGAGTTCTTTTCCATGAGCTGCCATGTTGAACTTCCAGTGACCAGTATGAGATAGTGTGAGAACGATAACACTAAATTTAACACACCTGCTCCCCATTCACACCTGAGACCTTGTAACACTAACGAGTCACATGACACAGGGGAGAGAAAATGGCTAATTGGGCCCAATTTGGACATTTCCACTTAGGGGTGTACTCTCTTTTGTTGCCAATGGTTTAGACGATAATGGCTGTGTGTTGAGTTATTTTGAGGGGACAGCAAATTTACACTGTTATACAGGCTGTACACTCACTACTTTACATTGTAGCAAAGTGTCATATCTTCAGTGTTGTCACATGAAAAGATATAATGACATATTTAAAAAAATGTAAGGGGTGTATTCACTTTTGTGGGATACTGTAGATAAAACTCTGTAAAATATTTAGAGACCACTGCAATTTTTTCTTAAATCAGCATCTCTACATGTATGACAGCCATTCCATTCCATTCCAGTTTCTGTATCTGTTGTATTCCAACACAGGCACACCTCATTTTACTTAATGAAGTACTGATTAGGTGAACCTGAACCAAATCTTATTTAGTTAGGAAAAGTATAAAAAACACTGCTGTGGTCATCACTATCAAAAGAACAAGGCTCCTAAGCTTACATTCCTGCTTTTTCAAATAAAAATTTAAAGAGAAAATAGAAATTGTTAATAGTTGTTAATCAGAAAGATTTATTAAGTCGGATGGATATGATCTGCTGTAGCGATCATGTCCGCCCCACATCGTTGAATGCAGATTTGTGGCCAATCGCCCGCTAGCAGGGGTGTCAATCAACACGATTGTATGTGATCAGGGCTAATTGCTGTATGCCCCCTCAGAGGTGGCATACGAGTTAAGGAGCAGGGGTCTTACTCCTGATTCTGGTGAGCCTGAAGGCTTGCGCGGAAACAGCTGCATTGGGGCCAATTTGGGCAATGATAAATCGGCCCCCATATCTCTTTAACTTGAAATGAAACAAAGTTCATTAGATAGTTCAATGTTTTTTTGCCCATTTGTGCATGTTATAAACACTCAATATTACATAAAAACTATGTATTTATTTACTAAGCCAGAAAAACAGATAATGTTTCTTTCATGTTATTATTTAATTTGCTTTTTATCTTGGTATCCATCGTTGAAAAGCATACTCAGGTATGTTTAGGAGGAGCAATTTACTACTGTGAGCTAGCTGCTGATTTACAGCTGCACATATATGCTTCTTGTCATTGGCTCACCAGGTGTGCTCAGCTAGCTCCCATTAGTGCATTGATGCCCCTTCAACAAAGGATACCAAAGAAATAAAGCAAATTTGATAAAATAAGTAAATTGGATATGTAGTTCAAAAGGGTAGGCTCTGGCTAAATCCAAAATAACATTTGTGTTTCTTGTCCCTTTAAATACTATAAACAGGGTAATTTTGTGTAAACTAAAAAAAAAAAAAAAAAAAAAAAAGCTTCTGAAACAAAACTTGTAATAAATGACAAAACTATATTATTTTCTATATTATTTAAAAAACATCATATATTTTTTCGAATTATAGCGATATGGCCTCTTGTGTTATTTACAGAGAAGCCTGGCTACTATCCAATTGCAAGCAATATATCTGGAAGCTTCATATATTTTTCCATCTGATATTATATTGTCCACTAGTGTATACTGCAACGACTAGAAGAAAATGTAAAATTAATCTTCCATCTCATTCCCTTCTGTAGAAATATCCTAATTAAACGTAGCAGAAAATTATTCTAAACTCGGAAAGACGTATCCTCTGCTTTCCTGCCACCATTGTACACTGAGTTAATTGCAAAAGTAATTTATTCCTGCAACACATACAGTGATTTTAATGCAGACAAGTACTGGAGCAGCACAAAAAAAGTCTATTTTTGAAGACTACACATATCAGATTAAGTAAAAATATTACCAATATTAAAAACTGTCTGTTTGAGTTTGAAGAGATATTTATCTTTACATGGGCACTGTTCTGTATCTTAGTCTCACCTCTAAGAATTAGACTTTATTTGATTATTCTGGAAGGCTTGCTACACTATGCACATACTGAGGCTGGAATATTGCTAAGGCGGAGAGGATATAGGAACTGGTAGAATCATATCTGTCAATAACCTCAGATCTTCATTGCAAAAAAAATACTACTGTGATAATTAGCATAAATTTTAATAAATAATTATTTATGCAGTGTTACTTGAAAACTCAAGCTATTTGGAATAATTTCAAATGATCATTTATTTCCTAACACTTCATAGATGTTTTTCCCTAACAGGACCTTTATTTCTATATTTAGTAGCCCTTAATTGGAAAGATAGGTCCTTTTTTCTTTCTACTCATGACAACGAGGAAGGTAAAGAAGGGAAATGGAAGGTTTAAAAAAATTTAAAAAAAGCAGAGTTACCAACTGCCGGATATTTACAGTTTGTGAGCTCTATGTGTTGCCCCTCCAACAGCTTCCCAGAACCCTATAAAGGTACTAGTTTGCTTAAAGACCAACTAGCCTGGTCTCATTTGGTTTGCATCAACTATAACCCTGTATCTCCCAGACTGAGCTACCAGTCGTCCCATGCTGGATTTTTTTGTGGGAAATATCGGCAGGTATGAAGTCCTGGTCTCATTTGGTTTGCATCAACTGTAGCCCTGTATCTCCCAGACTAAGCTACCAGTTGTCCCATGCTGGATTTTTTGTGGGAAATATCGGCAGGTATGATGTCCTGGTCTCATTTGGTTTGCATCAACTGTAGCCCTGTATCTCCCAGACTAAGCTACCAGTTGTCCCATGCTGGATTGTCTGTGGCAGGTATGATAAAGGTAACAATAATTGCTAAAGTCCATCTTGAGTACTGACATGGATCCTTGATATTTAGCTTTGTGGTACTTTTCATAGCACCCACTTTTGTATTGTCTGGATCCTCACCTACAGCGCAGTATTACAGAGCCAGTACCACTCAGACGCATGTGTGTCTGTGTGTAGGTGCATGCACATGCATCTACGTGTAGGTTCATTAATGTGTGTCTGTGTGTAGGTGCATGCACGTGTTTCTTTGTGTAGGTGCATGCATGTGTGTCTATGTGTAGGTGCATGCATGTGTGTCTAAGTGTAGATGCCTGTACGTGTGTCTATGTTTAGGTGCATGCATGTGTGTCTATGTGTAGGTGCATGTGTGTCTAAGTGTAGGTGCCTGCACTTGTGTCTGAGTGTAGATGCATGCACTTGTGTCTGTGTGTAGGTGCATGCATGTGTGTCATTGTGTAGGTGCATGTGCATGTGTCTAAGTGTAGATGCATGTATGTGTGTCTGTGTCTAGATACATGCTTCTGTGTCTATGTGTAGGTGCATGCACATGTGTCTAAGTGTAGGTGCATGCACATGTCTATGTGTGGGTGCATGCACATGTCTATGTGTAGGTGCATGCACATGTGTATGAGTGTAGGTGCATGCACGTGTGTGTAGGTGCATGCACTTGTGTCTATGTGTAGGCATGTGTGTCTATGTGTAGGTGCATGCACATGTGTTTGTGTGTAGGTGCATGCACGTGTGACTGTGTGTAGGTGTATTTTCTTGTTTCTTTGAATATAATACATTATTTAATATTTTGTTCTTCGTGTTTAAAGAGTTTCAGATGTGCAGTTTGCTACTTTGTTCTATTTTGTGCTTCTATCAGTTTAATTAGTGTTTGCTGCAAACAAAAAAAGGATTCATCCCTGTTCAGGCACTTTGATCCCCTCCACTAGACTGATCAAAAACTCAGTGCTGCAAATTAGCATTCTGAGAGGTTAGGGTGTATAGCTCAAAGATGATTTAGTTTCTGAAATATAACTGTAACCTCTTATTATGATGTTTATAATACAGGCTCCAACTGGTGAGTTTCTAAAATATAAATAAATAAATATGTAAATGAAAAACGAAGATACAAGGTACAACATGGCATATAAAAAAATGTCTTTCTTTGATAAATGTATTCTGTAGGGGCGCACTGAGTTTCATATAGTCATATTCTACAGCAGACCTCTCTTAAATTAAAACTGTAAACGTTGTTTAGGCAATAACACAAAACATAATGAGGTAAGAAGAATACTTGTTTTCACAATATTATGATAATTTCATTGCTTGTAGAAATGCATTGGATAAAAAACCTTAGACCATTTAATTTTAGTAAACGTACAATACATTTCCAGCTATGCGCAGGTTACAGAGAACAATTCATTTCATGGGAATTATGGGTAATTTTATGCACTTATGCTCAGAAGCAGAAAGAGCAGAGAAACAATGCAGTGTATGGTATCAGTGACTCACAGTATATGATCATTACATTGGGTAGCTTCGTACAAAGGGTTTAGGAGATTGAATTGGAAATTGAAGTTAAATGAAGAAAGTTTTGAACAGGATTTTCTGTATTAATATATATATTTTTATAATTATATATATATACAGTATATATATTTATATACATAATTTATTTTTATTTTTTCCCTCCTATAATTAAGCTCTAGTCGTCCCAGTAAGGTCACTATGTAGCTTTGAGAGGTTTAATTTTTATCTCTAACACTGAGTTTGGCAGATGTTTAGTTTTTCCTTTTTGGTGCAGTCAGACATACAGAGGCACTGCCAGAATTGTAATGTCAACTCTTTTCACACATTCTCCTTAATACTTTTATCTCTAGTCAGCTTGCCTTCTCTGTACAATAGAGAGTGTTGGGGGAAATGTATTTGTGTAATTAACAAAAAATATATATATATATATACTTTATAGCAGCTCCTACTTAATCTTTCGTTGAGCAGAGCTTCTGTTGGAAAAGGTTTGGGGATACATGGATAAATCTTGTGTTATCTAAGTTACAGTAGGTGACGCTAAAGAATATTTCTGCTCTATGCTTTCCTTTGGTTATATTACTGTAGCTAGAGTGGTTGTAAGCCTTCAATTTATAGACAATTTTAATATTTTTACTTAAAATGCCTCATATAGAAAAAGGCTCCAATACCAGCAGCAGCTATTTATTTTCCAAACGTTTATATTATAGGATACTTATTACAGAACAATTGTGACCACTACAGAAAGACTGAGATATTCTGCTCCCATGAGATCTCACAATCTTAATTAGAAAACTTTCTTGTGTATACTCAGCAACCAGTGGCTATTACATAACCAGACAACCTTAAAGGGACCATACACGCTTTGAGATTATAATATAAAATGCTTAAAGAGATATGAAAAAAATGTATTTTGCGATTCAGACACAGCATACAATTAAATAATTAAAAAAATACTTCTATTATTAAATTTGCTTTGTTCCAATGTTCAGAAAGATAAACAGAGGCACCACAATGGCCTATTACCACTCAAACGAATGATATGAATGGATAAAGTTGGAAAAATACTCACAAGTGTAATGCACCCAATGGTGCTAAAGAGGCGAACTGGAGCTTTGCAATAGTCCAACTCACTGTTACCAACCGACTGTCATATCAGGTCTGGAACACTTGAGAAGGTAATCCCATTATCTGTGTATGGATAAAGAGCAAACAGCCATAGCCCAATACCGTATATACAGGGACATCAAAATAGAAGACAAATTAATGCACTTACAGGAAAGAGATCACCTCCAGGTGCAATAAGAGCAGGTTCGGACTTCACAGCCTCCCAGCTGACTGCACTCCACAGCTGACTGCACTCTACAGCTGACTGGATTCTACTGTATATATAGGGACATCAGAAAAGAAGACAAATTAATGCGCTTACAGGATAGAGAGCACCTCCAGGTGCAATAAGAGCAGGCTGGGACTTCACAGCCTCCCAGCTCACTGCACTCCACAGCTGACTGCACTCTACAGCTGACTGCACTCTACAGCTGACTGGATTCTACTGTATATATAGGGACATCAGAAAAGAAGACAAATTAATGCGCTTACAGGATAGAGAGCACCTCCAGGTGCAATAAGAGCAGGCTGGGACTTCACAGCCTCCCAGCTCACTGCACTCCATAGCTGACTGCACTCCACAGAAACCAGTGAAATTAAATCCAAAATTAAAAAATCCCAAAATGGTATTACAATGAACACCACCAAAGCAGCAAGTGTATAAATAAAAACAATGACGCATTTCTCAGCCTCTGCAAGGGCTGTTTCCTCAGGCTATACAAAAAATAAATGAATCACACTTGCTATATAAAGGGATAAAAAAACTCTAATAAGTTAAACAATTAATAAAAATCACCTGTGTGTGTCATCAGTAGGTAATTAGTTGACATAGTAACTAGAATAAACAATGACCTCACATGAGAGATTTAACTTGTGAGCAGGCGGACAGGAATCGCCGGAAATCAACCCGATCGAGTACGATCGGGTTGATTGACACCTCCCTGCGGGCGGCCGATTGGCCGCGAGTCAGCAAGGGGCGGCGTTGCACCAGCAGCTCTTGTGAGCTGCTGGTGCAATGTTAAATGCGGAGAGCGTATTGCTCTCCGCATTTAGCGAGGTCTTGCGGACCTGATCCGCACTGTCGGATCTGGACCACAAGACCTTTAATAAATAGGGGCCTTAGTTACATATAGTTGTTTTTATCTCTAGGTCTTGTAAGCCTGAAATAGAAACATGTAGAAGAGAGTTCTCAAGGAATTTCTTTTTTTTAAAATACATTTTTTTTGTATATAAATTATGTTTGTATTTTGCAATGTTGTATATTTGCCTTGTATACATATTTGCAAGGAAACTTGCAGTTGCACAAAATACAGAGACAATTTGATCTCCCCAAATTTCTAATAAGACTGCATTTATTAACCTTCTTTGGCTACACATAGAACTATCTATTGGGAGCAGGTCTGTCTTCCATTCCAGTAATTCCTATATATAATACATCTTCATTAACTAAAACTCTGTTATGAAACACTCTGGAGTAGTTTAATATTTTATTCGATCAGGTAACTGTGCATTCTTTTAGCGTGTCTCACTTGCTTTCTGGGAGAACTGTAACCCTCTGAGGTATTTTTCTGTATCCTTCGATTCAGCAGTTAATACTGAGGCATCAGGAATAATAATCTCAGTTTAAACAAATAATTTGGCATTGAAAAAATTGACATACACTTCTATTTAAACTAGTTTAGTGTGTCATGCGTCTTTTTTTGCTACTTAATATAACATGAAGGAAAAGTCACTAATAAACCTATAATAAAGTAAATTCAAATTTTGGTGACACAGTTTTCGCGACTGAAAACAGACTTTTTTAAGCATAATTTTGTTATATAGAACCAGATTTCCCTTAAAGAGACATGGAACCCATTTTTTTTTTCTCCATGATATAGAAAGATTATGTCAGTTTAAACAACTTTTCAATTTACTTCTATTATCTAATTTGCTTCATTCTCTTGATATAATTTGTTGAAAAGCATGTCTAAATAGCCTCAGTAGCTGCTGATTGGTGGCTGCACATAGATGTCTTGTGTGATTGGCTCACCCATGTGCATTGCTATTTCTTCAACAAAAGATATCTAAACAGTGAAGCAAATTAGATTATAGAAGTAAATTGGAATGTTTAAAATTGTATTCTCTATCTGAATCATGAAAGAAAATGGGAAGTAAAAAGAGAGTTTTGAAAGAAGGGTGCAATCTCATAAACAACCAAAACCTCAAAACCAAGTGAAATTATGTATTTATTAAGACTATTATGGAAGAGCATTACCATTTATAAGAGGGAAGAGGCTGGTAAACATATGCAAAAATGATTCTGTTATAGTAGAAAAGGCCAATTGGAATTACAGTTTAAAGGGACAGTCTACTCCAGAATTGTTATTGTTTAAAAAAATAGATAATCCTTTTATTACCCATTCCCCATTTTTGCATAACCAACACTGTCATATTAATATACTTTTTACCTCTGTAATTACCTTGTTTCTGCCCCTTATTTCAGTACTTTTGACAGACTTGCATTTTAGTCAATCAGTGCCCTCTCATAAGTAACTCCACCGGCGGGAGCACAATTTTATCTTTATGGCACACATAACTAACGCCCTCAAAAAACTGTCAAATGCTTTGAAATAAGAGGTTGCCTTCAAGGACTTAGAAATTAGCATATGAGCCTAACTAGGTTTAGCTTTCAACAAAGAATACCAATGGAACAAAGCAAATTTGAATCACAAAAGTTTATTTTCCCTAAAGTCCCTTTAATTATTTGATGTGGTATACTTGGGTTACTGCACCCCTGATACTCAACTTAGTTAGGCCAATATAAAAATGATGTATGTTATATTAAATTATATTAATAATTCAGCATTGCATTATGTTCAGCTTAAATGGAAGCTACTTGAGAATTAGGAGGAATATTGTTACTTATTTTATATTATTTTCTCTTATTCAGCATATGTAGGAATTCTAAACGCTTGTCTATGTAACCTCAGCATCTGTGTAACTATGTTACCAAATATTGTCTCCTCCTGTTAGATTTCACATTTATGCATAACATCACTCTTTTGTTTGTCCTATGATAAGAAAATAGCTTAGCTAACCCAGGTGCCTTACAAATTAATAAAACATAAACAACCCCAGGAATATTTCTGTCTAATTGGTTATCTTGCAGCAGTTTTTCTTACTAAATTGTGTTCACAGTCCAGCAAGCCATAAGATTGCAATCTAATTCAATTTAATTGCAATGCATTTTATGATTCCTCCTATATCTCTATTGATTTTTGAGTGCTATTTCTCATTTTTCCTCTGATTTTATGCTGCTGTATAAAAGTCGACAATTTTTCAAATCCAGGACATATCTTTACAGTCTTCATGTATCTATATTAGCCAAAGACTTTGTTAAATGACCTTCCTATAATAATCAAATAAAATGTTCACAATACCAGACTAATTCTAGAACCTGCTGGGCCTCAGGGAGAATCTCACATGCACACACACAAACACAGACACACACATACACACATATAAGGACCCATGCAATAACAAATGGAAAAGGTTCCCAATTAGGAAACCTGTCGGCTAAGCTGTGCGATGAGCGCCCTCTTCTCTTTTGCGACCTGTCACTCACCTTGGGGGAAAAAAACTTTGTGGAGGAGGAGTGGTTAAAAAGCAGCAGTCACATAACCACTGATTTGAAACTTGCTGTTTCAGGAAGCTGTAAGAATCGTGTAGATTAAAATCAGGTCTACCTAAATCATGCCTAAATGCAGTTCTAACAGGGTTCTGGGGGTGCTGCATCACCCCAAACAACTCAGCCTAGTAAGCACCCCATACTGTGTGGAGGTGCCAACAGTCTAGTGTGTGTGTGTATATATATATTTATATATATATATATATATATATATATATATATATATATATATATATATATATATAGTACCAGGGTGAGCACTAATACGAAAAGGTATTAGTGCTCACCCTGGTACTATATATATAGTATTAGTACTATTATCAGCCTACTAGGAGGCTAACTGTTAGTAAGCTTAAGGCCCCACTGTAGCGCTCGGTCCAGGGTGAGCACTCTCACTTCAAACTTCAACAGCCAGGGTGCTAGTGGGTAGTAGATAATGGTAGCAAAAACTTGCACTCACTGGACTTTTTTCAAACACCAAACAGTTTTTAATGTAGACGTCTGAGGAAGGGGATACTTTGTCTCCGAAACGTTACATTAAAAACTGTTTGGTGTTTGAAAAAAGTCCAGTGAGTGCAAGTTTTTGCTACCATTATATATATATTATATATGAGTGCTGTTTTTTTTGTGTTTTATATATATATATAAAATGGAAGTTGGTAACATTATGTATGGTATAGTTATACACTGGGAAGAGACAAGATTGTTATTGGATAATAGAGTCCCAGTATGATTGCTTGAAGTGAAAGTAATATGCATGGAATTGCAGCAATGATTCAAGAGGGTGGAAGACTTGACATGCCACATAGAATCTCAAACTCATTTGACCCTAACCTTATATGATCCCTACTATTACACTAAAAACCATATGGCATTGAAGTAGCAGCCACATTTTTAAACAGCTTTATCCAAGAAATTGTCAAAACAAATTTTTGTGGAACTAGAAACCTAAAACATATAAGATACCTAAAATAAATTTGTAAAAAAAGAAAATGCTGCAAGTTGGAAAAAAATAGTACCATCAATGCAGGCAATCACATGTTCTATTATTATGAGTGTCCCTTTAACATTGACAGATTTCTCTCATTTTAGATGAGACAAGCTGGTTTTTGTGTGACATAAAATTTATCATAGAAACTGAATCCAAAAATGCAGAAAAATAATAATGCAAACACAGAGACATTTTAGTTGTTTTTAGCATTGGTTGCCCAGGGATATTTTATGAGACATTTCTTGGCATCTCTTTGCTGGCAAACACAGCTGATAGTGTTGTTTTTACACTCCTATAAATCTGTGGGAATTGACACACATGGCAACAAGTAGTGTTGTAGTGAAGATGTATTTTGAAATGCAAATTATATACACGTCTTCGTTATCATTTGCATGCTTGCAAAATAATGTTACAGATGATTGTATTTTACAAGTACATAGAATTAATGAAATACAGGGAAACATTAGTCAATTTTACAATGTATAATTTAAAAAAGCAACTGTGTTGGTAAACAGAATAATGATGAAAACTAAATGCAATAGAATGGCAAGAAAGTTGGTAACCTGGGTGCTGGAAATTGTTTACTTCCCCTATTTGTCCCCAACCAATTTAGGGTCAGATTACGAGTGGAGTTGCTAGCAGTTATGCACAAATGATATTGGGTTTATCGTGGCTGTTTGCCCGTGTAGGATGTAGTGCTCGTAATACAAGCTGAAAGTAAACACGATCGAGTGAGCGCAATTGAAGTTAATATATCACATCCTCAGAGCTCTGGTTAACTACTATGCAAAACAAAAAAGTCACAAAACATCAAAAATACATTTAAAAGTACAGTTACGCTCATAATAACACTATCTACTAAAAAAAAATATTTTAAAAAATGCACAAAAATAGCTATAAGGGCTCAAAGAAATTAAGTCTTTAACATAGACATACATACATATACGTCTAAATATGTATATGTATGTGTGTATATACATCATTTATGTAAGAACTTACCTGATAAATTCATTTCTTTCATATTGGCAAGAGTCCATGAGCTAGTGACGTATGTGATATACACCCCTCACCACACCCACAATTCAGTTTAATGAATAGCCAAGTAGTGGGGTGATAAAAAAAAGGAGTAAAAAGCATCAACAAAGAAATTTGGAATAATTGTGCTTTATACAAAAAAAATCATAACCACCATAAAAAGGGTGGGCCTCATGGACTCTTGCCAATATGAAAGAAATGAATTTATCAGGTAAGTACATACATTATGTTTTCTTTCATGTAATTGGCAAGAGTCCATGAGCTAGTGACATATGGGATATCAAATACCCAAGATGTGGAACTCCACGCAAGAGTCACTAGAGAGGGAGGGATAAAAATAAACAACAGCCAAATGCTGAAAAAATAATCCACAACCCAAAATATAAGTTATTCTCATGAAGAATTGAAAAACTTAAAACATCAACAGAAGAATCAGACTGAAACAGCTGCCTGAAGAACTTTTGGAGACTGATCTAGTAGAATGAGCTGTAATTCTCTGAGGTGGGGCTTGTCCCGACTCCAAATAAGCTTGAAGAATCAAAAGCTTTAACCAAGAGGCCAAGGAAATAGCAGAGGCTTTCTGACCTTTCCTAGGACCAGAAAATATAACAAATAGACTAGAAGTCTTTCTGAAATCTTTAGTAGCTTCAACATAATATTTCAAAGCTCTTACCACATCCAAAGAATGTAAGGATCTTTCACAAGGATTCTTAGGATTAGGACACAAAGAAGGAACAACAATTTCTCTACTAATGTGATTAGAATTCACAACCTTAGGTAAAAATTCAAATGAAGTCCGCAAAACCGCCTTATCCTGATGAAAAATCAGAAAAGGAGATTCACAAGAAAGAGCAAATAGCTCAGACACTCTTCTAGCAGAAGAGATGGCCAAAAGGAACAATACTTTCCAAGAAAGTAGTAATAGCATCCAAATGAGAACCAAATAAATTATTACCTTGGAAAGAAAGAGATAGCAATCTTAGATGTCATATCAGCATTCCAAGATTTAAGCCACAAGGCTCTTCTAGCTAAAATAGCTAAAGACATGGATCTAACATCAATTTTGATAATATAAAAAATTCCATCACAAATAAAATGATTAGCATGTTGCAGTAATCGAACAATGCTAGATATGTCAGAATCCAATTCTTGTTGCGCTAAATTCTCCAACCAAAAAGTTGAAACAGCTGCATCATCAGCCAAAGTAATTGCAGGCCTAAGAAGATGACCTGAATATAAATAGGCTTTCCTTAGATAAGATTCAATCTTCCTATCTAAAGGATCTTTAAAGGAAGTACTATCTTCCATAGGAATAGTGTTTCGTTTAGCAAGAGTAGAAATAGCCCCATCAACTTTGGGGATCTTTTCCCAAAACTCTATTGCAATTGCTGGTAAAGGATACAATTTTTTAAACCTTGCAGAAGGATTAAAAGGAGTACCTGGCTTATTCCATTCCTTAAAAATCATGTCAGAAATAGCATCAGGAATAGGAAAAACCTCTGGAGTAACCACAGTAAGTTTAAAAACAGCATTTAAACGTTTACTGGTTTTAATATCAAGAGGACTAGCTTCCTCAATATCCAAAGTAATTAACACTTCTTTTAACAAAGAACGCATATACTCTATTTTAAATAAATAAGTAGATTTGTCAGTGTCAATGTCTGAGGAAGGATCTTCTGAATCAGATAGATCCTCATCAAAGGTGGATAATTCATTTTGCTGTCGGTCATTTGAAATTTCATCAACTTTATCAGAAGTTTTAAAAGACCTCTTACGCTTATTGGAAGGTGGAAATACAGACAAAGCCTTTCTGAATAGAATCAGTAAAATTCATAGGTATATCATGTACATTAGAGGTTCAGGGGACTGCAACCGGCAATGTACTATTACAGATGGAAACTCTATCTGCATGTAAAAGTTTATCATGACAACTATTACAAATGACATTTGGAGATATAATCTCCACAATTTTATAACAAATGCACTTAGCTTTGGTAGAACCGATGTCAGACAGCAAAGTTCCAGCAGATACTTCTGAGGCAGGATCAGATTGAGACATCTTGCAAAATGTAAAAGAAAAAACAACATATAAAGCAAAATGATCAATTTCCTAATATGACAGTTTCAGGAATGGGAAAAAAAGCAAATAGCATAGCCCTCTGACATAGCAAAAGACAAGAGGCAAAAGCAATGGGGCAATAAATAATGAAAAAAATTGGGCGCCAAGTATGACGCACAACGTAACTGAAATTTTTTTTGGTGCCAACCATGTCCAGAAATTACACACTCGTGTCACTAGTGACGCAACCCTGTGTGAACCCCTGCGTCAAGTATGACGCCGTAAATGATGATCTTGCATCAATGGACATGCCTTTCACGGCAAAAAAAAATTTGCACCAAGAATGACGCAATAAAGTGTAGCATTAAGCGCACCCGCGAGCCTAAGACAGCCCACAATTTGAACAAGTAGTCAATTGAAAAAAAGACTAAACCCCAGGTAAGAAAAATATTTCTCAATATTAAATTTCCCAAATATGAAACTGACAATCTGCAAAAGGAAATACATGATCCTGACTCATGGCAAATATAAGTACAATACATATATTTAGAACTTTATATAAATGCATAAAGTGCCAAACCATAGCTGAGGTGTCTTAAGAAATAAAGACATACTTACCCAAAGACATCCATCCACATATAGCAGATAGCCAAACCAGTACTGAAACAGTTATCAGTAGAGGTAATGGTATATAAGAGTATATTGTCGATCTGAAAAGGGAGGTATGAGATTAATCTCTATGACCGATAACAGAGAAGCCATGAAAAAGACCCCCGTTAGGAAAATCATTGCATTCAATAGGGAATACTCTTTACGTCCCTCTAACATTCGCTGTACTCTGAGAGGTATCAGGCTTCAAAATGCTGAGAAGCGCATGTCAACGTAGGAATCTTAGCACAAACTTACTTCACCACCTCCATAGGAGGCAAAGTTTGTAAAACTGAATTGTGGGTGTGGTGAGGGGTGTATTTATAGGCATTTTGAGGTTTGGGAAACTTTGCCCCTCCTGGTAGGATTGTATATCCCATATGTCACTAGCTCATGGACTCTTGCCAATTACATGAAAGAAATATATATATATAAATATAAATGTGTGTGTGTTTATATGTGTGTACATATGTATTTATGTATTTATATGTGTATATTTGTATTTACAGACATATGTACACATATAAATACATAAATACGTACACACACACACACACACACATATATATATATATATTTATTATTATTTATATATACAGTATATATATATAAATGCATTGTGCCCATTGCAGTTAAGTAGATGAAAACATGTAAAAAGCATATTTATGCAATATTTATATATATATATATATATATATATATATATATATATATATATATATATATATATATATATATATAGTGTTATACTGTGTATTTATTGTAAATATTCCACATTCGAATTTTCTGCACATAGCAGAATATGCTCTATGTATTTTTAAATAGATATTCCTATACCTTTTTGAGATATATATATATATATATATATATATATATATATATATATATATATATATATATATATATATATATATATATAGATTAATTGGAGATAATAGGGAGAGAAAATTGCATTCAGGCTCCCATATTGCAACTATGGGGTAAATTGCCTGATAAAATAAAACCTGGATAGTGCTAGATAAACCAGGTCCTGGTGCAGACCCCAAATATTTTATAAAGTTCAAATATATGACGAGGCCCTGACGCAAAGCATTGTGGGGCGAAACGCGCGTCGACACAGTCATTTGAAAGTTTTAGCGGCAGCAAAACAAGTATCCGGATTTGTGTTGAACAATAACACTTGGATTCTGGCTAAGGTCGGCAGAGGTGATTGAAAGTGGATCTACCCTACATAAAGTCTCGAAGTCCAAATTGCACAAACGAATGTGTCAAGTAACGTAACGAGTGATCTGGGTGAGACAAAAGCCGGATGCCAAGTCCTGGCTCACTTCATATGGTATACCTCAAGTCGGTGCCTAAAGAAACCGGAACCCGGTCTGAGCTGCCTGAGACCTATCCTAATTCTTGGAAGAGGTTGTATATGTTTTTCTATCTCTTTATTGCCGCAATTTGGGAAAAGCCAGATGTCAATTTCTAATACTCATGTTTCATAAGTGCTGACATAGGAGGACGCTTTTACCTCGAGTCTGTCAGCTGTTTCTCCAATAACAGTACTTTTTCAAGATGAACTCAGATGTTGCTTTTTTGCATCAGAAATTTCACTATAACTAACACAAGATTTGTGGAACTTTTGTTTCATTTGGGACATTTTGTTTCTATTTTGTTTTAATTTTTATGTTATGCTTTACATTTCTTTTGTATGTATGTTTACTTTAGCATTCGTCTGAGATAGTCATTCACGAATTTAGTACCCATGAGTTTAGATTTTGCTAAACGTTCCACTGCAGTGGCATATTAAGGTTTAGGTTAAACATGTGTAAATAAATGCGTTACACTTTAATTGGACCATGTGTGTATGAGCCTTTGTTTTGATACTTTGTTTCAGCTTGTCTCTTCATATAAGATTGGAGAAGTTAATACTGAGTGCTGCAATCCCCTACTTTCAACACAGCATCTCATATAGCTCTGCGGTGTGCAAGATGTATTTACTTATATAAATATATTTGAACTTTATATATATATATATATATATATATATATATATATATATATATAACTTAAATATAATTTTATATATATATATATATATATATATATATATATATATATATATATACAGTGGCGTAGCGTGGCTTGTCAGCGCCCAGGGCAAGGCAAGAATTGTGCCCCCCTAACCCATTAGCACTGACTGAGTCTCTTCCACCAGTACAGTAGGGATTGGCAAATTTGCTTTGAATCTAGCCAGCTCAACAACTTAGGAGACAGGTTTTTGTTTTAAAACAAACAAAGCTTTATTTTTAACAACAAAAATATATAATATATATAGAATTGTAAACTCTACATTCATCCTTAAAAAATAGGATTCAATATGGTTGCAGACAGCCATTACTTTATCATACATTGTACATTATAGAACTTAACAATTACATTTTTTTTTTTTGCTTTAATATTGAAACATAGGATTTCATTTTTAAAATACATCTGAGCCAGCATGCCAGAGTGTGAGAGTGATCTATGCTGCTTTAAAGTGAAAGCCGGTTAATTTTTGTTTTCAAATTAATTTTTAACCTGGGTTAAACATACAAGATGTAGATCATCTACATCTTGTATGTTTTTACCCAGGTTAAAAATGAATTTGAAATAAAATAATCGGCTTTCACTTATCTACATCTTGTATGTTTTATTTTACCCAGGTTAAAAATGAATTTGAAATAAAATAACCAGCTTTCACTTTAATCAGCATAGATCACTCTCACACTCTG
Source organism: Bombina bombina (assembly GCF_027579735.1). Classification (NCBI taxonomy): domain Eukaryota; kingdom Metazoa; phylum Chordata; class Amphibia; order Anura; family Bombinatoridae; genus Bombina; species Bombina bombina. The sequence continues at coordinate 501,478,896 of NC_069499.1, forward strand.
GCATGCTGGCTGGCTCAGACTCTGGGTCCTTTGGAAGTTCTAACTTGGCTGGCTCGCTCACAGTGACTCTGGGTCCTTTGGAAGTTGTAACTTGGCTGGCTAGCTCAGAGTGACTCTGGGTCCTTTGGAACTTGGCTGGCTGGCTGGACCTGGGACGTCACCTGGGTAACGGTAGAGGCTAAGCTACATTTTGTGTGTGTTGCTATTTCCAATCCCCATTCCCCAGGGCCCAGGCAAAAACAGCAACAGGTCCTATAATAATTTAATTATAATTCTGGCTGGCAGTGGCACTGGTGGTCTGGTCCTGTTACGGACCCGGTGATGAGTTCGGTAATTTTGGTTGACACTATTTACCTTACTTACCTTATCGTTGCAGGCGCGGCGTGCTAGTCAGTCTGACTCCACTCTGGCTCTGCTGCTCTGACTTCTTCCTCCCTCCTGACATGTGCACTGGGAGTGGGAGTGGACCGTGCTAACTAGTGACGTAAATGCTAGTCTAGCTTCAAGTAACGATCGGATAGGATTACACTAATAAATTATGATAATTAAATCATTACACAGCACGTCTTGACTTCAGTGTAGTAGACAGTTCACTTGAGAGACAGAACGGCTGGGCGCAGGTGCCTGTCAGATTTTTTAGCCTCCCTGTAGCGCCCCTGGGAGTGGGACTGTGACGGTCTACTGTCTTGAGATGGTGGGGACTGGGGAGACTGGGAGCATTTTGCGCCCCTCAGAATTATGCGCCCGGGGCGACCGCCCCTGTGGCCCCCCCCACGCTACGCCACTGTATATATATATATATATATATATTTTTTTTTTATACAAGGGATAGGGTGCACACAGATAGAATAAAAGGGTAAAGCGTATTGTGCTGGCAATCCTAAATGAATATAATCAAATTAGTTAGAAAAGAGCTCAAACATATCAAAAGAGCTAAAGCGGATACCTGGCCGCACCAAAACACCCCTACAGTATACTAAGAAATGACATCCTAAACAGGTGTGCTGAACATATACATTTTAATAAAAACATAGACAAAAAAGGTACATGCTGAGAATGATGGCAAGAACAAGTTTACAGCACACAAACAAATAGCAAGCGTAGTGCACTACTGATAACTGTGAGCTAGCATATGCAAGGTTAATGTTGACTCATGAGAAAGTCCATCCCTAATACCGGGCACTTGAGTGTTAAGAACACGCTCCGGTTGTAGATTAGACAGAATACCGTCCTTGATATCTCATTGGTGTATATTTGATCCGGTACCGGATTAGAGAATATAATATGAGAGTCCAAGAATGGTACTTGTACTGTTGAAAACTTGATCCCATGTGCAAATGACAACTCAAACTTCAAACTTTCAGAGTGCAAGACTTATTACTGCATGGCTTACCTCCGCTCTCTTCACACACTCTACGGTATTACCTGACAGGATCTCATCCGTGGTGTGGCTTACAGCGATGTATTCCGCCTATGCAGCTCTTCACTTGCTTAGTTGTGTTAACTTGATATTGTCAGATTCACAGCATATCCACCATGCTGGCGTCCTCCACATATATATATATATATGTATGTAGATCATCTGATTGCACAATGCACATGGCTTGTGTCTGCAGCACACAGAAAGTTCATGAACTTTCTGTGTGCTGCAGACACAAGCCATGTGCATTGTGCAATCAGATGATCTACATATATATATATATATATATATATATATATATATATATATATATATATATATATATATATATATATATGTGGAGGACGCCAGCATGGTGGATATGCTGTGAATCTGACGATATCAAGTTAACACAACTAAGCAAGTGAAGAGCTGCATAGGCGGAATACATCGCTGTAAGCCACACCTCGGATGAGATCCTGTCAGGTAATACCGTAGAGTGTGTGAAGAGAGCGGAGGTAAGCCATGCAGTAATAAGTCTTGCACTCTGAAAGTTTGAAGTTTGAGTTGTCATTTGCACATGGGATCAAGTTTTCAACAGTACAAGTACCATTCTTGGACTCTCATATTATATTCTCTAATCCGGTACCGGATCAAATATACACCAATGAGATATCAAGGACGGTATTCTGTCTAATCTACAACCGGAGCGTGTTCTTAACACTCAAGTGCCCGGTATTAGGGATGGACTTTCTCATGAGTCGACATTAACCTTGCATATGCTAGCTCACAGTTATCAGTAGTGCACTACGCTTGCTATTTGTTTGTGTGCTGTAAACTTGTTCTTGCCATTATTCTCAGCATGTACCTTTTTTGGCTATGTTTTTATTAAAATGTATATGTTCAGCACACCTGTTTAGGATGTCATTTCTTAGTATACTGTAGGGGTGTTTTGGTGCGGCCAGGTATCCGCTTTAGCTCTTTTGATATGTTTGAGCTCTTTTCTAACTAATTTGATTATATATATATATATATATATATATATATATATATATATATATATATATATATATATATATATATATATATATTAGCAAAATACCATCAGATATATGTAGAAATATGTATTTATAAATAAATAGAACATATTCTATGAAGAACACTGAAATGTGAAATATACACATTTTCAATCAGATTTGCGTGCGAGTAGGGTGTTTGAATTTTTCCCCTCTATTTTTGCTCTATTGACTTCTATGGGGGAATACATTAATGCGGTTGGAATATTCTAACTTCGGCTTTTAGCTCTACCCGATGAGTACAGAAAGCTTACTTCTAGAGTAAGCATGAAAGCTGGAGTGTTAAATACTGTTCCACTCGTAATCCGGCCCTTATTTTATTCTTATCTTTTTAAATGTATTATTCCATGTTTTCCTCATTCAGAGCCTGATATTCGAAACCTATCCACTCAAATTTTATCTTGAGAAATGCTTATATTGCTGGGTAGGGTTTTTTTTTTTTTTATGTGAAACAGAGACTCCTACATTTCAATACAAGGTCTAGAAAAAAAATCACAAAAACTTTGTGTGGTTTCTCTCCATGATGGTGAGGTTTTGAATATCAACAGTTAACGTAAAGTTCGCTATATTGCATTATTAAATTTTACTTGTCCCCCTAAATGAATGGTACTTTCATTCATCATTTTTTTTTAATTATCAATATAATTAGAGTTTTTGCTGTTTCTAATTACCTTATCCTGTCCTTAAATTCAACCCGGTTAATGTTTTTTTTTTTTTTTTTTTTGCTGCAGGTCATGTTTTTTGAGCATCCAATTGAAATTATGTCCTTCTCCGGGATGATCTGCGCATGCGTTTAATATTTCTTGTTAATCTGGTAAAACAAGCGCACTCCCATTTTGCGCATGCTTATTCCAATTGTAATTGAAATTTAATAATATGTAGTATACTTTCTTGAAACGGCACCAATCACGAAAGACCCAAATCCGGACTGATACAATTTTAACTAACAGAATCAATTTTTTCAATATAATTCTAAGTAAATTTATTGTAAAAATTAGAATAATGAATTTGACAAATCTAATGTAGGCTACAACAAATTATTATTAAAAACAAAGTTTATTATATCTACGAATCACTATGGAATCAATATGCTATGCGCATGCACAGTTCGTAGGATACTCGCAAATGCGTGTTGGTGACACATATAGAGTGGATGGGACCGCTCTATACATCATTCTATCTGAAATAAGTAATTGGCTAATGGGAGGAATCAGGGACGGCATGGTATAGAGATTTAAAACTTGTTTATTGAATATATATATATATATATATATATATATATATATATATATATATATATATATATATAAAATCGTTTTAGGAAAATAAGTTAGTCATTATATTGTTTAAAGGTTGACTAATTCAATTATGTATAGACATAGGACAAACTGTACCTTCACTTTAATCTTCTTTTTACTGGCTTCCAGATTCTTCTCTTATCTTCCCCAGTCCCTTATTATTATTTTTTTAAGTAGACTTATTTCTTGTGTGTATTCAAACTGTGTATTGAGAGGATAAGGGAAAGAAACCCTTAAATCACTGCTTTCAGTATAGTGTAAAGAACTGCACAGAGCCCATTGTTTTTACTCTGTGGCCATACTTGACTACTCCACTAAAAAAATCAGCATTGGTTCGTCCAGATGAAGCAAGCAGTGGGTAGCATTTGTCTATTGAAAAACAATTGTAGCAAATATGGTGTTAATTTGCTTTTTAGCATGTTTAGAATTGGCTGGTATGTTTTTATTTTAATTTTTTTTATAACAAAACAACAGAAATGTCTTTTAATTACAAGGGGCTAGATTACAAGTGGCGCTCTATCATTAGCGAGAGTTGCAATATGCATTAACTTTTGCGCATATTACAAATTGAAAGTAAATGTGTTCGCTCGCACACGACATGCAAATATCAATATTTCACATTCCAATGTTCTTCACATAGCAAATTTTGTTCTATGTATTCATAAATACATATTTCTTCATATATATTTTGGTATTTGGTACTATATATATATATATATATATATATATATATATATTTATCTTTACTTTCTAATGTATTTTTGATGTGTTTTGTGACAATTTTTCTGTTTTGCATAACCACAGATCTGAGGACTCACTAAACCGACGAGCGTTAACTTCAATTGCGCTCAAGCAATCTCATTTACTTTCAACTTGTAATAAGAGTGCAATTTAATTTGTTTGCCAACAAACACAAAAACCTGATAATGCTTGTGAGCAAATGATAGTGCTCCCCTCATAATCTAACCCTCAGTGTGGAGAATCATCTGTTTTTTAACCTCTGATATGAGTTTTAATCTGCATAAAAGCTGTTGTAGCGAAGCTAAAGTAGATACTTTAAAAAACATGTGTATGGAAGCATTGTAGTCTGCTGCACACAATAGTCATACAATACTGATGTTGTTATAGCAATTTCTATAGAAAATAGATTTAAAAAGCAAGCTTAAAAACTAGACCATAAATATGTTTGCCCTGCAAATATTAAATTATAATATTACAATTTAGAAACATTAACTTTATTGTCCCTTAAATTGCTATTCTTTTAAACGACTGCTGGATTTTTTTATAATTAATTATAACAGAATTATATAACATAGAGTAGAATGCCCAAAATTCGACACTATTAATTTATAACTGCTTTCAATAATGAATTAATCACATTGAGCAACATGAGTGAATACAAAATGATTAAATCATGCACAATACAAATAATAAAAAAGAAGCCTTTTTACACCGCATAGGAAATAAGTGCATTTCACATTAATATTGTGTAGCTATCCTTGGTATATATATATATATATATATATATATATATATATATATATATATACATATATATATAGACGCACACACACACACTGTATTTATGTGTATATCATCTATACAATTTGGTTAATGGAAGCAAATTAAATCCAATGAAGGGTTGCCTGATAATCCTCCTCTGTCACAGCGTCTCACCCACTTAAGGTGTAATATTCCTATTTCTGCTGAGGGGAGCTAAATAACCCCAGAGCAAGCCACACAAAAATGTAAGCACCATGTGTTAAGCACATTGCGGGGTGATCACACAGCAGGACCGCTGACAGGCTTGCATTTAGTGTATTGTATTAAGTATTACTGCCCATTACTAGAGAATTTCACTATCTCTCTAACCAGACTGTGCTCTAGCTCCTTCCACCAGCAGCATCAGTGTTTACTGAAGCAATTATGTTCTCTGTCCATAGTTCCTCCTGCAAAAATAGTGCAGGAACTCCGTTTCCATGATTTCCCGCCCGACTTTACCACTGCATAATAGTAACATTTGTATTCATTTTATTTGCCAGGGTATATTTCTTTAAGATGGGGAGGTTTTGTTTTGCTAATCCTGAGCCTTTCCAGGCGCACAGTGACAATTACAGATTCTCTCCATAATCCTCTCTCAGCCTTTTGGCTAAAATCACCTGCAACATCTCTTCTATGTAATACCCAGTGCCAGGGTAGTTGAGGAGAGAAAACTAGTGGTCTGCTGCATAAGTCCAAATTACTTACAGAGTTTGCATTTTCTGCACCAATTTACTTTTTTTTTTTTTTTTTTTTTTTTTTTAGCAAAGGGGCAGTACACTTTCATGTTTCAGATAATGACCTTTTAAACACGTTTTCAATTTACTTTTTGTAAGTAATAGGCTTTTTTCCTTTGTTGAAAAGCATATGTAGGTAGGCTCAGGAGTAGCCGTTCACTACTGGGAGCTAGCTTCTGGCTGGGGTTTGGACATTTATGCCTCTTGCCTTTGCTCACCTAGTTCCCAGCAGTGCTCCTTCAACAAAGCATAGCAAGGGAATGAAGCAACTTTTATAATGGAAGTGAACAGCAAAGTTGCTTAAAATTGTATGTTCTATCTGAATCCTGAATGAAAAAAAAATGGCTTTTATGTCTCACAAGAACCACATGGAAAAATATCTATAAAATAAGGGCTAGATTCTATATTTCCTTCAACAGTTTTGGTTTTCTTTGCTGATTAGCAGGACCTTTAGGTCAGAGCCTCCAAGATGCCTCCAAGATGATAGAGATTGAGAATGATTTTCCCCTTCTTTGTACACCCGTGTTGTTACAAATGCAAGGGCCAGATTACAAGGTTTCGCGCATGCAATTTTAAGTTTTCACAATCGTTTTGCGCGCATGATAGATTACACTCATAATATGAGGTGAAAGTAAACATGGTCATGTGATTGCAATTGTGATTTACACTAGAATGATTGCCCCATCCTCAGAGCTCTGGTTAACTGTTTCTTGAAACTAAAAAGTATCACAAAACACTTCAAAAATACATTACAAAGTAATGTTACATTCATAATAACACCATCTATTAAAAATTGCACACAAAAGTTATAAGGGCTCGAAGATATGAGATTTCAGGTAGTAGAGAAAAAAAAGACAGGCAAAGGGCTTTAACATAGAGATACATACACACACATACATACAATGCCATTACCAGTCATTCTCTTGCACCCAACGAATAGATAGGATGTGTGAGAGGACTGTGGTGATTATACTTAGTTTCATACCTTCAATCAAAAGTTTGTTATTTTATAATAGCACCGGAGTGTGTTATTCCTTCTCTGGTAGAATTTGAAGAAGAATCTACCTGAGTTTTTCTATGAATTTAGCCGGAGTAGTTAAGATCATATTGCTGTTTCTCGGCCATCTGAGGAGAGGTAAACTTCAGATCAGGGGACAGCGGGCAGATTAATCTGCAAAGAGGTATGTAGCAGCTTATTATTTTCTGACAATAGAATTGATGAGAAAATTCTGCCATACCGATATAATGTAAACTCAGCCTTAAATGCAGTAGCAGCAACTGGTATCAGGCTGTCATGTATGTATATTTTACACTTCAGTATTCTGGGGAATGGCACTTCACTGGAATTATACTGTATGCATAAATCTTTAGCCTAATTTGCAGGGACTAGCAACAGGCTTTTTAATAACACTCAATTTATTAATGTTAAACGTTTTTTGCTGGCATGTAAAATCGTTTAATTTTCTGAGGTACTGGGTGAAAAAATGTTTTGGGCACTATTTTTTTCCACTTGGCAGTCGTTTTATTTAATTTATGACAGTTTACTGATCTCTCTCACTGTTATGTGTGAGGGGGAGGGACCTTTTTTGGTGCTTTTGCTACGCATCAAAAAATTCAGTCAGAAGTTTATTGTCTTCCCTGCATGATCCGGTTCATCTCTACAGAACTCAGGGGTCTTCAAAACTTGTTTTGAGGGAGGTAATCACTCACAGCAGAGCTGTGAGATTGTAGTTGACTGTGATAAAAAAAAAAAACGTTTATTTCTGTATTTTTTTTTTTTTTTTTCTGCTATCAGGGTTAGTTATCCTTTGCTAATGGGAGCAATCCTTTGCTAAAATTGTGTTTTTTACAAAGATTTGATGCTATAACTTTTCAGTTTATTAATTTTCAACTGTCATAACTTTTTCTGTGCTTCTTATAGGCACAGTACGTTTTCATATTATAGTAAATTACTTGAAAAGTATTTCCAAGTTGCTAGTTTATTTGCTAGTGTGTTAAACATGTCTGATTCAGAGGAAGATATCTGTGCTATATGTGCTAAAGCCAAAGTTGAGCCCAATAGAAATTTATGTACTAACTGTATTGATGCTACTTTAAATAAAAGTCAATCTGTACAAATTGAACATATTTCACCAAACAACGAGGGGAGAGTTATGCCGACTAACTCGCCTCACGTGTCAGTACCTGCATCTCCCGCTCGGGAGGTGCGTGATATTGTAGCGCCGAGTACATCTGGGCGGCCATTACAAATCACATTACAGGATATGGCTACTGTTATGACTGAAGTTTTGGCTAAATTACCAGAACTAAGAGGTAAGCGTGATCACTCTGGGGTGAGAACAGAGTGCGCTGATAATATTAGGGCCATGTCAGACACTGCGTCACAATTTGCAGAACATGAGGACGGAGAGCTTCATTCTGCGGGTGACGGTTCTGATCCAAACAAACTGGATTCAGATATTTAAAATTTTAAATTTAAGCTGGAAAACCTCTGTGTATTACTAGGGGAGGTGTTAGCGGCTCTGAATGATTGTAACACAGTTGCAATACCAGAGAAAATGTGTAGGTTGGATAAATATTTTGCGGTACCGGCGAGTACTGACGTTTTTCCTATACCTAAGAGACTTACTGAAATTGTTACTAAGGAGTGGGATAGACCCAGTGTGCCGTTCTCACCCCCTCCGATATTTAGAAAGATGTTTCCAATAGACGCCACCACACGGGACTTATGGCAAACGGTCCCTAAGGTGGAGGGAGCAGTTTCTACTTTAGCTAAGCATACCACTATCCCGGTGGAGGATAGCTGTGCCTTTTCAGATCCAATGGATAAAAAGTTAGAGGGTTACCTTAAGAAAATGTTTGTTCAACAAGGTTTTATATTGCAACCTCTTGCATGCATTGCGCCTGTCACGGCTGCAGCAGCATTTTGGTTTGAGTCTCTGGAAGAGACACTTGAATCAGCTCCATTAGATGAGATTACACACAAGCTTAAAGCCCTTAAATTAGCTAACTCATTTATTTCAGATGCCGTAGTACATTTAACTAAACTTACGGCTAAGAATTCCGGATTCGCCATTCAGGCACGCAGAGCACTGTGGCTAAAATCCTGGTCAGCTGACGTTACTTCTAAATCTAAATTGCTTAATATACCTTTCAAGGGGCAGACCTTATTCGGGCCCGGGTTGAAAGAAATTATCGCTGACATTACAGGAGGTAAAGGCCATGCCCTGCCTCAAGACAGAGCCAAACCTAAGGCTAGACAGTCTAATTTCCTTTCCTTTCGTAATTTCAAAGCAGGAGCAGCATCAACTTCCTCTGCACCAAAACAGGAAGGAGCTGTTGCTCGCTACAGACAAGGCTGGAGACCTAACCAGTCCTGGAACAAGGGCAAGCAGGCCAGGAAACCTGCTGCTGCCCCTAAGACAGCATGAATCGAGGGCCCCCGATCCGGGAACGGATCTAGTGGGGGGCAGACTTTCTCTCTTCGCCCAGGCTTGGGCAAGAGATGTCCAGGATCCCTGGGCGTTAGAGATCATATCTCAGGGATACCTTCTAGACTTCAAATTCTCTCCCCCAAGAGGGAGATTTCATCTGTCAAGGTTGTCAACAAACCAAATAAAGAAAGAGGCGTTTCTACGCTGCGTACAAGATCTTTTATTAATGGGAGTGATCCATCCGGTTCCGCGGTCGGAACAAGGACAAGGGTTTTACTCAAATCTGTTTGTGGTTCCCAAAAAAGAGGGAACTTTCAGGCCAATCTTGGATTTAAAGATCCTAAACAAATTCCTAAGAGTTCCATCGTTCAAAATGGAAACTATTCGGACAATTTTACCCATGATCCAAAAGGGTCAGTACATGACCACAGTGGATTTAAAGGATGCTTACCTTCACATACCGATTCACAAAGATCATTACCGGTATCTAAGGTTTGCCTTTCTAGACAGGCATTACCAGTTTGTAGTTCTTCCATTCGGATTGTCTACGGCTCCGAGAATCTTCACAAAGGTTCTGGGTGCTCTTCTGGCGGTACTAAGACCGCGAGGAATTGCGGTAGCTCCGTACCTAGACGACATTCTGATACAAGCTTCAAGCTTTCAAACTGCCAAGTCTCATACAGAGTTAGTACTGGCATTTCTAAGGTCGCATGGATGGAAGGTGAACGAAAAGAAGAGTTCTCTCTTTCCACTCACAAGAGTTCCCTTCTTGGGGACTCTTATAGATTCTGTAGAAATGAAGATTTACCTGACAGAAGACAGGTTAACAAAGCTTCAAAATGCATTCCGTGTCCTTCATTCCATTCAACACCCGTCAGTAGCTCAATGCATGGAGGTGAACGGCTTAATGGTAGCAGCAATGGACATAGTACCCTTTGCACGTCTACATCTCAGACCTCTGCAATTGTGCATGCTAAGTCAGTGGAATGGGGATTACTCAGACTTGTCCCCTACTCTGAATCTGGATCAAGAGACCAGAAATTCTCTTCTATGGTGGCTTTCTCGGCCACATCTGTCCAGGGGGATGCCATTCAGCAGGCCGGACTGGACAATTGTAACAACAGACGCCAGCCTACTAGGTTGGGGCGCTGTCTGGAATTCTCTGAAGGCTCAGGGACAATGGAATCAGGAGGAGAGTCTCCTACCAATAAACATTCTGGAATTGAGAGCAGTTCTCAATGCCCTTCTGGCTTGGCCCCAGTTAACAACTCGGGGGTTCATCAGGTTTCAGTCGGACAACATCACGACTGTAGCTTACATCAACCATCAGGGAGGGACAAGAAGCTCCCTAGCAATGATGGAAGTATCAAAGATAATTCGCTGGGCAGAGTCTCACTCTTGCCACCTGTCAGCAATCCACATCCCGGGAGTGGAGAACTGGGAGGCGGATTTCTTAAGTCGTCAGACTTTTCATCCGGGGGAGTGGGAACTTCATCCAGAGGTCTTTGCCCAAATACTTCGACGTTGGGGCAAACCAGAGATAGATCTCATGGCGTCTCGACAGAACGCCAAGCTTCCTCGTTACGGGTCCAGATCCAGGGATCCGGGAGCAGTTCTGATAGATGCTTTGACAGCACCTTGGACCTTCGGGATGGCTTATGTGTTTCCACCCTTCCCGATGCTTCCTCGATTGATTGCCAGAATCAAACAGGAGAGAGCATCAGTGATTCTAATAACGCCTGCATGGCCACGCAGGACTTGGTATGCAGATCTAGTGGACATGTCATCCTGTCCACCTTGGTCGCTACCTCTGAAACAGGACCTTCTGATCCAGGGTCCCTTCAAACATCAAAATCTAATTTCTCTGAAGCTGACTGCTTGGAAATTGAACGCTTGATTTTATCAAAACATGGTTTTTCTGAGTAAGTTATTGATACCTTAATACAGGCTAGGAAGCCTGTTACCAGAAAGATTTACCATAAGATATGGCGCAAATACTTATATTGGTGCGAATCCAAGAGTTACTCATGGAGTAAGGTTAGGATTCCGAGGATATTGTCTTTTCTACAAGAAGGTTTAGAAAAGGGTTTATCCGCTAGTTCCTTAAAGGGACAGATTTCAGCTCTGTCCATTCTTTTACACAAACGTCTGTCAGAAGTTCCGGACGTTCAAGCTTTTTGTCAGGCTTTAGCTAGGATCAAGCCTGTGTTTAAAACTGTTGCTCCACCATGGAGTTTGAACTTAGTTCTTAATGTTTTACAGGGGGTTCCGTTTGAACCCCTTCATTCCATTGATATCAAGTTGTTATCTTGGAAAGTTCTGTTTTTAATGGCGATTTCCTCGGCTCGAAGAGTCTCTGAGTTATCTGCCTTACATTGTGATTCTCCTTATCTGATTTTTCATTCAGACAAGGTAGTTCTGCGTACTAAACCTGGGTTCCTACCTAAGGTGGTCACTAACAGGAATATCAATCAAGAGATTGTGGTTACATCTTTGTGTCCTAATCCTTCTTCGAAAAAGGAACGTCTGCTACACAATCTAGATGTAGTCCGTGCCCTGAAATTTTATCTACAGGCAACTAAGGATTTTCGACAAACGTCTTCCCTGTTTGTCGTTTATTCTGGTCAGAGGAGAGGTCAAAAAGCTTCGGCTACCTCTCTCTCCTTTTGGCTTCGTAGCATAATACGGTTAGCCTATGAGACTGCTGGACAGCAGCCTCCTGAAAGAATTACAGCACATTCTACTAGAGCTGTGGCTTCCACTTGGGCCTTTAAGAATGAGGCTTCTGTTGAACAGATTTGCAAGGCTGCAACTTGGTCTTCTCTTCATACTTTTTCCAAATTTTACAAATTTGACACTTTTGCTTCTTCGGAGGCTGTTTTTGGGAGAAAGGTTCTTCAGGCAGTGGTTCCTTCCGTATAAAGAGCCTGCCTGTCCCTCCCGTCATCCGTGTACTTTAGCTTTGGTATTGGTATCCCATAAGTAATGGATGATCCGTGGACTGGATACACTTAACAAGAGAAAACATAATTTATGCTTACCTGATAAATTTATTTCTCTTGTAGTGTATCCAGTCCACGGCCCGCCCTGTCACTTTAAGGCAGGTAATTTTTCCATTAAACTACAGTCACCACTGTACCCTATGGTTTTCCTTTCTCTGCATGTTTTCGGTCGAATGACTGGTAATGGCAGTTAGGGGAGGAGCTATATAGCAGCTCTGCTGGGTGAATCCTCTTGCACTTCCTGTTGGGGAGGAGTTAATATCCCATAAGTAATGGATGATCCGTGGACTGGATACACTACAAGAGAAATAAATTTATCAGGTAAGCATAAATTATGTTTTATATATATATATATATATATATATATATATATATATATATATATATATATATATATATATATATATATATATACACATATAAACAGATACATACATATGTACACATAAACAGACATATATATATAATATATATAAGTGCATTGGAGCCCTTTGCATTTAAGTAGATGAAAACATGAAAAAGCATATTTATGCAATATTCATAATTTCATGTCGGATTTGCACATATTGAAATATGCGATCAGGCTTGGGCCTATGAAATTATGCAATTGATCAAGCGCAAATGTGAATATGCAATCGTGTTTATGCAAGAGTGGGGTGTTAGGTTTTTGGTCCATTTTTTTTTCTCCATTGACTTCTATGGGGGAATACGTGAACGTGCACCCAATATTTTAATTTCGGATTTTTGTGCGTCGAGTTACCGCTACAGCGAAAATAGTTTACTTTCAACTCATAATACGAGTGCAACCCTGATGAGCGCAAACATTAATGCTCCATTTGTAATCTGCCCCTAAATGCTTTGTGGCTACAAAATCTAAAAACATCTAATTCTGTTCCTTTTTGAAAGACTAGTAAAGTGAATAGTAACTGTATATATTGAAGTGAATAGATGACCAATAAATAGGTCCTGCAGCAATTAATTGAGAAATTGATTTATAACCTCTATTCCCTAAAACACAGCCTTAGTTGTCTTGAGATAAATGGACTCCGAAATGTCATATTGGAAAGCCAACCTGCTATCTGTCATGCTTAATACAATTTACGTCTTTCAGTTGGGTAGGTTTTCTGTAATGTTCATTCCACTGTCAAAGCATGTGTAAAATTGCTAGCACATGGTATGTGTGGTCTGTTTCATCGTATGCAGTCAGCATTTTCTGAAGATTAAAACTACTTTACTATAGAAAAGTATATAAGTTCTTTAACTAAAATTGTGTACCTAAAATATATAGAAAATAATATATTGTTTAACTGAAATTGTGTACATAAAATATATAGAAAATAAATATATTGTTTAACTGAAATTCTGTACATACATTATCTATAATTGATCAAATAATGATTTAAAATTTTAAAGCTGACTTCTTTCAATGTGCCTCATATAACGCAATCAGTTATTAGGTACTAGGAGCATAAGCTTCCATTGGAGGGTCAAGAGGTGAGTTTCCCTACCACCGATCTTTGCTCTTTATATTTGCTTTTTATATCCAAGGATAACAACCTGCTTGAGTTTCTTTTTTTAGATGCCAACAGTAGGACATAATTTTAAAAATGATATGCAGTACAAGTATACAACATGGGAACTCATACCCTACCCATTGTGCTCACCTGTCAGCAGTTTTCAAGTTCCATTCTGTGGTGTAAAATAGGTTTTCATTAGCAGTATAAAAGCTAATGAATAAAATTATCTCTCTGGCTGAGTGCCACTTTTATTTTGTTGTTAAGTGCGCAAACATTTATTATGTAATTATGCTATGACAAGTCTGTAAGAGAAGCAATGATATATTTTTTTAATGCATTACAACTCTACAGTGCACACACACCTTAATAGCACGCCTTAACTAAACCCTGTTAAATTGTTTTCCTAATGAGTGAGGAGTGGATTGAGTTGATCCAAAATGGTAACAAAAATATGCATTGTAAGTACAGTATTTTCATTGGATTTTCAGCACCTGAATTATTTTACAAGGAATTGGTTTGATTTTCTTTTGCATTTAAAGGAGAAACTAAAGTCATTAGTTTCATTAAAAAAACAAACAAAAAAAAAAGTATACAATTGGTGCAGAATAAGCAACCTGGCATAATAAATGGTGGCCTCTGTTTTGAATCTTTGTGAAGCAGTTAAACACAGACAGACAAGGATCGAATCTTGGGAACCTGTCCAGATTAGAAAACAGGCAGCAGACACTGTAATCTGCCACCTGCATTTAACATTGCACATGGAAATCCTTGCACAGCGCCGCCACACAAGAGCAGGGTCTGTCTATTACCCCAAGTAATGAGTTTGACCACTGCTTTTTACCTTGCTGTAAGCAATCTCGCATAAGCAAGCCTTCCCAGCAAGACCTTCCAACATAGCTTCTGCTGTTGGAAACCCATAGTCATAACTTCACTTCTACAACACCAACTTTCTGCTCCAGATATGGATACTGCCAGTAATTGGAGCTTTATCCATATTGGAAGGACACAGGAGCACAACTTTTAATCCCTTTCCATGAGTTAAACACAAAGACATTTGTTTAAAAATAAATTGCCCCAACAATATATATAACACTAGAATTTTCTTTTAAACACTGTGAAACTTGTTTCTTAGGGGCCTATTTAGTAATGTGCGAGCGGACATGATCCGATATTGCGGATCATGTCCGCCACATATCGATAAATGCTGACGCTTACGCTGTCTGCATTTATCATTGCACCAGCAGTTCACAAGAACTGCTGGTGCAACGCCGCTCCCTGCAGATTTGCGAGACAGGGGGTGTCAATCAGCCCGATCGTGTTGGATCGGGTTGATTTTCGGCGATGTCTGTCCACCGCCTCAGAGCAGGCAGACAGGTTATGGAGCAGCGGTCTCACGGGGCTTCAAGCTCCATACAGAGCTTGAAAAATATGCCCCTTAGAGTGTTATGCATGTTTACCCAATCTGTTGTTATAGAACAAACATATGTAATTCAGACCGCTTAATTATTTCAAACAGCTGCATTTCTTAAGGACTGGAATGTTTTACAAAGGAAGCCAAAAACCACCTGAGTATTAATGTATTCAATATCTTTGCACATCAAATTCAATTGGATTAGACGGAGGTATGAAAAAGACTAAAGGGCCGAATTATCATTATCTGGAGGACATGATACTCTGTAGCGTATCATGTTAGCCAGTCATTGCTAAATGCCGACAGTCATTGCACAAGCAATTCTAGTGAACCAACCATCCCAATTGTATAGGGTCGGGCAGATTGATATCCGCATCCTCAGAGGCGGTGGACCAGTTAAGGAGCAGCAATCTTAAGACCGCTGCTGCATAACTGCTGTTTCCGGTGAGTCTGAAGGCTCACGCGGAAACAGGGGCTTCAGGGGCCATTCGGCGCTTGATAAATCAGCCCCTAAATATGTTTTCAAATGGTAGACTTTGTTGAATTTAAAAATGTGCAAAGATAAGATGACAACACATAGATTTTGATGGATTAGCATACCCTGGGTGATAGTTTATTTTAAAATAGTTAGTTTATTTATTAAATTTATGTTTGACTTTTTAAAATCCAGTTAATTCATTGCCAAATCATAATCATCATCATCATCATCATCATCTTAATAATAATAATAATAATAATACAAATACTTAATAAATAACGTTCACATTTTTAAAAGCCAAAATATTCAGAACTCCTCTCATGTCATAGGAGACATTTTGTCACATTGATGTCATCACAGATCATATCACAAATGTCCTATTGACATGTCAAAAGGGATGTGGGGAAGCTTAAAGGGACACTCAAGTCAAAATAAACTTTCATGATTCATGAAGAGCACAGAATTTTAAGAATATTTCTAATTTACTTCCATCATCACATTTTACATTTTATTTTTATATGCACACATTTGGAGGCACCAGCTCATACTGGGCCTGTGCACAAGCTTTCAGGATATAAGTATACTAGTCTGTGATTGGCTGATGTCTACCACATGATACAGGGTGGTGGCAAATGTGAGAAAAAATAAATTTAAGTAAAAAAAAAAACTACTGCTTTTGTGAAATTTAGAGTGTTATTGCATTGTCTTGTTATTATGCACATGTTAATTATGCAATTATATTGTATTTAGTGGTACTTTAAGTTTTCTTTTTAACAATTTAATGCAAGCTTAAAGGAAGTTGAAACATTTTGTTGGTTACTTATTTGTTACTCCCTTTTGGGAAAACTGCAAGTTTTCCAATCCTGTGAATTATAATTGCACACTATGGACATTGCAAGCCTAGCCCTGCCACATATTCATAACTAATTAAACCCCCACAGAGGTGTTACATGAAGATAGAGCAAAATAATAAAAGTCACTAAACTTTACTAACAACTGTCTACTCCAGTGTCCAGTCTGGATTGGATCCTCTAAATAAGGCAAGTGGGCAGGAGTTTGGCCATTAAAAAGTAATTGCAGCAAACAGGGTGTTAATATGTAATTTACTGAAAAAGTAAAAAAAAATGTATAAGCTATTTGTCCCTATAAACTCTGTCATTGTTTTATAAAGCAAGGTCTTAAGAAAATGTAGTTGTTGTTATGTTTTCTTTATTGCTTCCCTAACATCATCCAAATGTGTAAATAAACCTTTTCCAATCAAACACTGGGCCTGAACAATAGTAGGGTGTCATTTGCTGGCAGTTACACCAGGGCTTTAAGATATTTACATATTATATATATATATATATATATATATATATATATATATATATATATATATATATATATATATATATATATATATATATATATTACCATTAAATTAAAATGTAAATAAAGTATGTTCATATAATATCTCCAAATATAATGTCCCCAGCACAAATCTTTATTGTACACTACTTGAATATATACAAGTCAATCCAAACCTCATTCAGAAATGTATGCTAATTGCTTTGTGGAAATTAGTTTGTCTAAATATTTAAATTTCTTATACTTATCCGCCAAGCCAGAGAGCTACTCTGTTCAAGTGTTATAGATGCTCTTATTTAGTGGATTCTAATTAATGGCTTATTAAATAGGCCCCTTTGTCTCTATGCAATACACACTTCAAGTTTGATAAGTCCTTCTAGGAACAATTGCCGGATGAATTACCTGTGCAGTGTTGTATTCATTACAGCAATATATAAGCAGAGATATATTAAGAAGGACATTTGACAAATTGACACAATAATGCTGGTTACCAATATCGCTCTTGATGCTCTTCATTCTGTTTAATTTATTTCAATATTCCCATTTGTAGATTTAAAATCTTGTTTTTATATCAAAGAAAATAAAAATGACTGTGTCAGTGACACAGAAATTAAATGTGCTTTTTGCAATGTTCCTCTTGAATTAAACACTATACTAAATATATCTTTAGTAGTTTGATTACTATTCATTTTCACGTCTTGTGCCTTAGTAAATTTGGTTGAGTTACCTCACTAGAGTTAATTTGATTGAAAAAGCAAATTTTGAATACAACATTTGGTGCACAATAAGCATTTATAATGTGTCTACGAATGTGTGAAAAAGGAAGCAGGAATGATTTAGAAAATGCTTAATAGGCGGCTACTTTATCTAGTACAGTTTCTGATTGCCTTGCAGCTGAGTGTAAATAACTCAGTATGTGATAGAAAGGGTGCTATATCATTTCTAAATTGACCAGCAAGTAGTGCTTCTGAGTATAGGCTCCCAAATAGGCAGTTTCCAAAGTTGCCTAATGAGAGCCATGCTTAGAAGGGAATGTGAACCTTACATTATAATCTTTTCTTTTTTTTTTTAAACATGAAGGGGCATTAAAATGAAACAGATCAATTTATAGGAGATTACATTTTGGGCTCTATTTATTAAGATGCAGGTGCAGCTTTCAATACTTTCCAGTGCCATCTTTCTCAAGTTATCCTGCAATAATTTAAAAATAAGTTGCCATAAAACTGTTTTTGCCTAATCTGTCAGCCACTACAGAGGTAGCAACATTAAATCACCCCAGACTGATCCATCTAGGGGGTTTGGAAATCCCTGTTCTTGCATTGTTGGCTTACCAAGAGCAGAGGCAGGGCTGCACAAGGTCATTATTGTGCAATAATAACTGCAGATTGCAAATTTTCCTCACTCATCAAGAATTTGGGTGAACAGGTTTCCTGGCTGTGAGCATTGTCTGCCTGCTACTTGGGGACCTTTGAGTTTAGTAGCCTTTTAATGACCCTTGTAACTACACATTATAAGTGCTTATTATTAATGGAGACGGTTCTTACACTTAAAACCAGGCAATTGGCTGGAGTTCCTGACAAAAAAAAAGTGTAAGTAAGTAATCCAACAAAAGGGAAGGCACACACCAGGCTTTGAGTAAATCATTCATTGTTTATTTATGTAAACTTTCAGACAAGAGAGAAGGGGCCCCTTAGCCCCATGATTCCATGATTTACTGAAAACCTGGTTAGTGCTGCCCTTTTTGCTTATTAACCAAATGAATACATATGCATAACATGGCGTCAGATTTACTTTTCTGACTTGCCCACTCACACCTAGTGTTGCCATATCACAAACAGGTATATAGATTACCTGTTTACAACATGCAAAATGATTTTGTGTTTATAGCTTAGTTTTATTTTGTAACTATTAAGGAAGGTGTCACTTTAAGAAAATACATCAACAGAAAATTAGTCTGGCCCTCTTTCCACTTTGCATAAATATTACAAAGTTTGCATTTATTACTATAGAATATGATTTAACAATACACTATAACTAATAACTATGGTGCAGCATTCATGCTGTATAATGACACATTTTGTTTTTCTGCTTGCCAGAGCCTGATATTGATGTTTAAAATAATTTAAAACGCATTTACCCCTTACCAGCAATGAGCTATTCTCCTCTTCTATGTGGTGTGTATATCTGTAGAACCACTGCATACACAGCATCCCTTGTGGTTATAAGAGAAGTTATGTGATGGACAAAGACTCCATTTAAAGGGCATGCAATTTTAAACAACTTTCCAATTTACTTTTATCATCAAATTTGCTTTGTTCCTTTGGTGGCATTTTTGAAAATCTAAACCAGCTAGGCTCAAACTGATTTCTAAACCTTTGAAAACCACCTCATAGATCAGAGCATTTAGAAAGTTTTTTTTCACAGTTTGACAGTGCTAGTTCATGTGTGTCATATAGATAATAGTGTGCTCACTTCCATGGAGTTATTTATGAGTCTGCACTGATTGGCTAAACTGCATGTCTGTCAAAAGCATTGAGATAAGGGCTCAGTCTGCAGAGGCTTAGATACAAGGTAATCACAGAGGTAAAACATATATTATTTTAACTGTGTTGGTTATGCAAAACTGGGGAATGGGTAAGTAAATTACATCCTCATTGCCTTTTAGGAGATCAGTTTAGAGATTTGAGATACATGTCTGAATAAAAGAATACTGAAGTGGACAGCATACTCATTTTTTTCATGTCATTAATGGCATTTCAAAATATATTGCAGGCATTTTTAATGGATATTACTGTCCGAATAGTAAACATTTTGTTACTGTAGTCAATCAGAACTCATTTCATTTCTGAGTGGTATTTAACAAGTTATCAACTAGTTCTTCACTTCATAACATCACTGTGACTGGTACAGAGTAGTGAAAATGCCCGATCAATCAAAGGAACTGACAGTTTATACTTGAAAATGTACATTATCCTGGGGGTGTATGGAGGTTAAGAAATTCTACCCAAAAGAGCTAATTCAATATGCACTAGAGTGAATTTTGGTTATTAAAAGAAAGTTTCAGTGCTCTTTTGGCTCTTTAAATTAGCACAAGTGACTCTATCTGTACAGGCAGAGGTCTGATTGTGAAGGAATCCTCCAAATCAAACTTTGCAAAGAAATACCTATTAAGTAGATTTCTACTCATCAGGAATTTCCATCTATCTATCCATGAATCTTTAGAGGAGAAATATCCTAAAGAAATGTTTTATCTGCAATTGTGTAAGTTGCACAGACACAAATAATGCAGTTGAGGCCAAAGGTAGATAGTAAACCAACTGCTATAGCTCCTTTGTGATTTATGTTGGATACTTTATATTTCAAAACAAGAGCATCCAACAGCAAACTTGCAAAATAAAGATGTACAATCAGTTTTCGTAGGACACAAAGCAATACTGAAAAAAAAAACATCTACCAAGCCAAGCTCTGCTATTTATAAGGGCAGGGAAAATAAAGATTACAGCAGTAAGATTTACTGTGTGATTTAAGCACTAAAATTGAACACATTTTCTTGGGAATACTTGTTCTTATTTTCAGTTTTATAACCGTGCCTGTATAAGACCAGCAATACACATTGACTTTCCTTTGTTTTTGTCATACTAATCATACACTTCACTATGAAATCTTCCAGTAAGTTGGCGTTTCTATAAAAATCTAATGCAAATCAATTTTTGAGCTTCAACCACAGTGTTGTGGAAAATGTAGGAAACTCAGTGTGAATAATATATACTTTTCAGTGTATTGTAGATATATAACATGCATTTTATTGTGACACATACATTTACACAGGGAACTTATACTAGTTTAATTATAAGGGCAGATGAGATGATTTAGTATTTGTACAGAAAGTCAGATTACCAAATTTGGTAGCTAGACACCCACAAGTTTGTAATAGATAATGATTGATACCAATTTCATAATACTTGATATGAACATTCATATTTTTTATTAGTCATTTGAATAAAATAAATAAATATATAATTCTTGTTTGTTCTTAGCACAATAATCCTTCTGTTATAGGTTAATGGATGCTCAGGTAATAGTTGTATTCATAATATTCTCATGAACTTCTTGCATGGGTTAAAGTGGTGCAGTAAGTGATTTTCAAATTTAGAACCATCTCTGTTCTTTAGAAAAACAGGGTTTCAAAAGGATGTTAACGGGACAGTCAGTGCCTTCTCATAAGTAATTCCATGGGCGTGAGCACAATATTATCTATATGGCACACATGAACTAATGTCCTCTAGTTGTGAAAAACTGTCAAATGCATTAAGAGGCGACCTTCAAGGGCTTAGAAATTAGCATATGAGCCTACCTAGGTTTAGCTATCAGCAAAGAATACCAAGAATAGGAAACAATGGGGCCGTTTGAGCTGAAAAAAACTAACACCTGCAAAAAAGCAGCGTTCAGCTCCTAACGCAGCCCCATTGTTTCCTATGGGGAAACACTTCCTAAGTCTGCACCTAACACCCTAACATGTACCCCGAGTCTAAACACCCCTAACCTTACGCTTATTAACCCCTAATCTGCCGCCCCCGCTATCGCTGACCCCTGTATATTATTATTAACCCCTAATCTGCCGCTCCGTACATCACAGCAACCTATGTTATCCCTATGAACCCCTAATCTGCTGCCCCTAACCCCCGCCGACCCCTATATTATATTTATTACCCCCTAATCTGCCCCCCCCCCCAATGTCGCTGCTACCTACCTACAATTATTAACCCCTAATCTGCCGACCGGACCTCACCGCTACTCTAATAAATATATTAACCCCTAAAGCTAAGTCTAACCCTAGCCCTAACACCCCCTAAGTTAAATATAATTTTTATCTAACAAAATAAAATACATTTTATTAAATAAAGTATTCCTATTTAAAGCTAAATACTTACCTGTAAAATAAACCCTAATATAGCTACAATATAAATAATAATTATATTGTAGCTATTTTAGGATTAATATTTATTTTACAGGCAACTTTGTATTTATTTTAACCAGGTACAATAGCTATTAAATAGTTAATAACTATTTAATAGCTACCTAGTTAAAATAATTACAAAAGTACCTGTAAAATAAATCCTAACCTAAGTTACAATTAAACCTAACACTACACTATCAATAAATTAATTAATTAAATAAACTACCTACAATTATCTACAATTAAACCTAACACTACACTATCAATAAATAAATTAAATACAAATACCTACAAATAAATACAAATAAATACACTAACTAAAGTACAAAAAATTAAACAAAACTAAGTTACAAAAAATAAAAAAAGAACTAAGTTACAAAAAATAAAAAAATAATTTACAAACATTATAAAAATATTACAACAATTTTAAGCTAATTACACCTACTCTAAGCCCCCTAATAAAATAACAAAGCTCCCAAAATAAAAAAATGCCCTACCCTATTCTAAAATAAAAATTGAAAAGCTCTTTTACCTTACCAGCCCTTAAAAGGGCCTTTTGAGGGGCATGCCCCAAAGAATTCTGCTCTTTTGCCTGTAAAAAAAACATACAATACCCCCCCGAACATTACAACCCACCACCCACATACCACTAATCTAACCCAAACCCCCCTTAAATAAACCTAACACTAAGCCCCTGAAGATCATCCTACCTTGTCTTCACCATGCCGTGTATCACTGATCCGTCCAGAAGAGGGTCCGAAGTCTTCATCCTATCTGGGCGATGTCTTCATCCAAGCGGGGGCTGAAGAGGTCCACCATCCGGCTGAAGTCTTCATCCAAGCGGGGGCTGAAGAGGTCCATCATCCGGCTGAAGTCTTCTATCAAGCGGCATCTTCAATCTTTTTTCTTCTGGCTCCATCTTCATCCCGCCGACGTGAAACATCCTTCCTCCATGACGAACTTCCGACGAATGAAGGTTCCTTTAAGGGACGTCATCCAAGATGGCGTCCCTCGAATTCCAATTGGCTGATAGGATTATATCAGCCAATCGGAATTAAGGTAGGAAAATGCTGATTGGCTGATGGAATCAGCCAATCAGATTCAAGTTCAATCTGATTGGCTGATCCAATCAGCCAATCAGATTGAGCTTGCATTCTATTGGCTGTTCCGATCAGCCAATAGAATGCTAGCTCAATCTGATTGGCTGATTGGATCAGCCAATCAGATTGAACTTGAATCTGATTGGCTGATTCCTATTTAATTTTTAAATTTAATGGCTATTGTTCCTGGTTAAAATAAATACAAAGTTGCCTGTAAAATAAATATTAATCCTAAAATAGCTACAATATAATTATTATTTATATTGTAGCTATATTAGGGTTTATTTTACATGTAAGTATTTAGCTTTAAATAGGAATAATTTATTTAATAAGATTTATTTTATTTCGTTAGATAAAAATTATATTTAACTTAGGGGGATGTTAGGGTTAGGGTTAGACTTAGCTTTAGGGGTTAATACATTTATTAGAGTAGTGGTGAGTTCCGGTCAGCAGATTAGGGGTTAATAATTGTAGGTAAGGTAGCGGCGACGTTGGTGGGGCAGATTAGGGGTTAATTAATATTATGATAGGAAGTGGAGGTGAGCGCCAAATAGGCTGAGGATGGGGAAGGGAGCACCTAATAGGCTGATAGTTATAGAGTAGTACCCACAATGTGGGTTCTAAATTGTAGTACCCTCAATGTAGGTTGTAGAGTATATGTGCAGAAATGTTAAGAATAGCGTTTATAAAATGGTGATTAAAGTTTAAAATGTTTATTCCACACAGTTGATTCAAATATCAGTGAACTTCTTATAAAACATACACAGAAATAAAAAAACATGGATCCATGTTACAATAACAAGAAGATGAAAATAAACATAAAAATAAAAAATATAAAAAATATAAAATATAAAAAATATAAAATATATATAAAAATAAGCTGATGCACTTAAAGAACGGATGATAAAGGGTGACCTAATAAGCCAAGTGTCCTATTTTTGAAGGTACACCTTGGTACAGTCCAGATAGTGGTGAATGTTCTTATGGTTGTATATAGTTGATCTTTCTCCAAACAGAAAATTATGTGACAAAAGTAGGTGTCTTAATCAATATCCAATTCCAAAAAAAAATTCCAATGAATGTCCTGTGCTTGAAAAAATGTAAAAAAAATGTGAAAAAAATGTGATCACTTGATGTAAAAAATAAGGAAAATTATGAAAAAAAACAAAATGTGAAAATCCTCAAAACATGTGTAGCAAAATAAGAATTTATCGAAAGTAAATCCAAAGTGTCCAATGTGATGTAGTGATTTCTGTGCAATGAAGCAGTGGCTCAGTGTTGATGCGATAAAGAACAAATAAAACTGTGAAAAAACCTGTAAAGAAAACAAACAATACTATAATATATACAAACTGTTCAGTTGATATATCAGTATTGGGCTTACTCAAATCAGTCGACGCGTTTCGGCCATGTACTCCTGGCCTTTATCAAGACTTTCTTTACAGGTTTTTTCACAGTTTTATTTGTTCTTTATCGCATCAACACTGAGCCACTGCTTCATTGCACAGAAATCACTACATCACATTGGACACTTTGGATTTACTTTCGATAAATTCTTATTTTGCTACACATGTTTTGAGGATTTTCACATTTTGTTTTTTTTCATAATTTTCCTTATTTTTTACATCAAGTGATCACATTTTTTTCACATTTTTTTACATTTTTTCAAGCACAGGACATTCATTGGAATTTTTTTTGGAATTGGATATTGATTAAGACACCTACTTTTGTCACATAATTTTCTGTTTGGAGAAAGATCAACTATATACAACCATAAGAACATTCACCACTATCTGGACTGTACCAAGGTGTACCTTCAAAAATAGGACACTTGGCTTATTAGGTCACCCTTTATCATCCGTTCTTTAAGTGCATCAGCTTATTTTTATACATTTTTTATTTTTATGTTTATTTTCATCTTCTTGTTATTGTAACATGGATCCATGATTTTTTATTTCTGTGTATGTTTTATAAGAAGTTCACTGATATTTTAATCAACTGTGTGGAATAAACATTTTAAACTTTAATCACCATTTTATAAACGCTATTCTTAACATTTCTGCACATATACTCTACAACCTACATTGAGGGTACTACAATTTAGAACCCACATTGTGGGTACTACTCTATAACTATCAGCCTATTAGGTGCTCCCTTCCCCATCCTCAGCCTATTTGGCGCTCACCTCCACTTCCTATCGTTTTATCTTTACATTGGGTACACTAGGGTACCCGCTGAGGAGAGCTAGAGGTATTCCCCATCCCCTTTCCCCTCATCTGTTTTTTGCGCAGGATATACATCCCATCTTCTAGTTAATAAATATTATGTAGGTGTCGGCGGTGTTAGGGGCAGCAGATTAGGGGTACATAGGGATAATGTAGGTTGCGGCGGTGTGCGGTCGGCAGATTAGGGGTTAAACAAATTGAATAGAGTGGCGGCGATGTGGGGGGATCTCGGTTTAGGGGTACATAGGTAGTTTATGGGTGTTAGTGTACTTTAGAGCACAGTAGTTAAGTTATGAACCGGCATTAGCCCAGAAAGCTCTTAACTCCTGGCTTTTCTCTGCGGCTGGAGTCTTGTCATTAGATTTCTAACTCTCACTTCAGCCAAGACTCTAAATACCGGCGTTAGAAAGATCCCATTGAAAAGATAGGATACGCAAATGGCGTAGGGGGATCTGCGGTATGGAAAAGTTGCGGCTGGAAAGTGAGCGTTAGACCCTTTCCTGACTGACTCTAAATACCAGCGGGCAGCCAAAACCAGCGTTAGGACCCCCTAACGCTGGTTTTGACGGCTAACGCAGAACTCTAAATCTAGGCGATAGATTGTTCCATCTGCACTTTGAGATAAGTGCTCTCTATTTCTGAGTATCTTTTCATTGGGATGGTTGCTGTGAGAGGGGACGCATAATCCTAATGATACTGCGCCATTGGAGCACCTTCTTTTATGTTTTATTGCAGTGCTGTGGAATTTATATCATTATTGAAGAAGAGCTGACCTGGGCATGTTACTGAAGACTTGTCTCCACATTGGTAGTGCCTCTGTGTATTATTTTGACTACTTTTTCAAGTGGACTGAGAATAATATTTGTGTAATTCTCTTTTGTTTAACCTTTTGATATTTTGTTCAAAATACACAAACATACTCTTCTTTCATGGATATCAAACAATTGCAAACACAACACAGGTTTATAAAAAAATATAATCTCTGTTATAGCAAAAGCATTGAAAATCCAATTTCCATCATTAGGGCAATATTTAAGAAGTTCCAGTCAACTGGAAATGTTATGAATCAACCTGTAATAGGATGTGTGTCTATATTGTCTCAACGCACTGTGAAAAGGATGTTTCGAGTGTCCAAAATATCTCTAAGGATCACAGCTATAGAATTGCAGAAGTGACTTGTCTCTTGGGGTCAGAAATTCACCAAAACTACAATCCAATGTCACCTACATCCCAACAAATTGTTAGTAAGGGTTTCAATAAAAAAAGGCCTCTACTCTCATCCAAAAACAAACCCAAGTGTCTTTAGTTGGCCAGACACTAATAGAACTTCAGATGGGATTGGGTACTATGGTCAGATGAAGCTTTTTGGCAATAAACACCGGAGGTGGGTTTGGAACACACAGAGAGGAAGACATATGGAAAAGTACCTCATGCCCACAGTTAAATATGGTGGAGGCTCTTAAATGATTTGGGGCTGTTTTTTCTGCCAGAGGACCTGGAAATTTTGTTAGGATACATAGAATCATGGACTCTATCAAATATCAATATATATTAAATGAACTCCAGACTGCCTCTGCCAGAAAGCTTAAAATGGGCCATGATTGGATCTTTCAGCAAGACAATGATGCAAAACATACATCAAAATCAACAGAAAAATGGTTTACTGACCACAAAATTAAGGACCTGTCATGGCCATCCCAGTTCTCTGACTTGACTTTCATAGAAAACCTGTGAGGTAAACTGAAGAGGAGAGTCCACAAGCATCAATTATAAAATTTGAAGGATCTGGAGAGATTCTGTATGGAGGAATGGTCTCAGATTACTTGCCATGTATTCTCCAACCTTATCAGGCATTATAGGGGAAGACTCGGAGCTGTTATCTTGGCAAAGGGAGGTAGCACAAATTATTGACTAAAAGGGTGCCAATAATTGTGCCACACTTATATTTAACAAAGATTTTTTTTTATTTATTTGTTTGATGGATAAACCTGTGTTGTGTTTGCAATTGTTTGACATCCAAAAGAAGGTTAAACAATAAAGACATGTTTTCATAGCCTTCTTTGCTCATATTTACAAGGGAGACAAATGGGCACTGTATGAATGAATGTAACCTTTTTGTAAGTTTGAGACTTATGTATATTAGAGTTAACTGAAGAAACAATTAAAAATAGCAGAATTAATAAATAAATAAATAAAATGCTAATGTTTTAATTCTTACATCAAATGTCAAATGTTTTTGATTTTTAGATGTATCCTTCCTTCCCTCCTCCCTTCCTTTTTTTTATTTTTTTCCTTCCTTCCTTCCTTCCTTCCTTCCTTCCTTCATTTCTTTCTTTCTTTCTTTCTTTCTTTCTTTCTTTCTTTCTTTCTTTCTTTCTTTCAGGAATGTAACATTGGTTTGCAAAAAAACAAACAAATGTTAAATGTCTTGTAAACATTATGTGTCAAATATAGTGTACTAGAATTTTCTAAGTATAGTAAAAAAACAACAACATTCACATTCACTTATTATGATATGGGAACCTCATGCAGCAATGCTTTTTCCCTTTACTCCTCCCCACAAGCGATCACATGAGTTATTTATTTATTTTACAAAGTAGTCACTGGGCAGTAGAGACAATCAGGGGTGGTTCCACATGCACAAAGTAAACTTTAAATGCTCACAAGACCATCTGTACTGTCTATGATCTCAGGTAAAGGTGGTTTACAGACAAATGTTTGCAATCCTTTTAAGTAATACATTCTGCTTTAAAACATATAAGGAAGTTATCATCAATTCTGAATCAACCATAATATATTAATAGCCATTTTGCTTTCATGAAGAAAAACAAAAGTCCAAAACTGTTCTACCTTGCACGACAACGAATGTGAGCGGGGCCATAGATTATAATAGAAATATAAGTAAACTAAAACCTTTTTTTACCCTGTGTTATTTATAAAATAAGAAAAGTATTCTAATCATATTTAACCCTTTAATTTCTAACGATTTCTCAAAATTAATTAATTTGTATTAGTTTAATAAAGCATAGCTCATTGTGCTTTAATTTTGTAACCACTGGAGCACTGCAGATTGCATTATACACCTACACATAATAGAAACTACATTGGAAAAAGTTTGAATTGCTCACAGCTTGAGTAAGTTTCCATAAATTATACTCCATAAATTATATTTGTATAATTAATTGTCAACACCTGTATTGCCTGCGTGACAGTTCCCCGCCATTAATGCTGTTAAAGCTGTCTAGGGTCAAAATACTTCACCGTATAGGCAGAATAGAAAAGAAACATATGTTGTATGTATAAAAAGGGACACAATACGTCAATACATTAATTTTAATAAAGTAGCTATGTTTTATACACTGACCATTATGTACTGTTTAACAAGAACATTATAAAACAAAGCAAAAGGCAAGAGATATTTACGGCTAACTCTTTGTTATGTTTACCTTCTTATAAATTAATACAGTTCCCTACTCCATTTGCATGTGCCGGCAAATAACTCTTCTTATAAACTGAATTACACTTGTTTTCATGTAGTTATGTGACAAGTAATAATAATATAGTTTTATCAGCTATTAATGCAGTTATTTTTATTGTTTGTAGCTGCAGAAATTATAGCTTCAAATACTTAGAACAGATTAAAAAAGGGATGTCCCAGTGTGTTATTCATACACTTTAAAATTGACCTATTCATAAGAGCTTTCTTACATGCATACTGTATACTGTAAATTGTCCTACATTCCCCCATTTGGGAATTATATATAAATATATAAAATTGTATTTATTTATTTTTTCAATTCAGGTCCATCAGCTAGCTATCAGCATGCTATTGTGTGACATTTCAATCTATTGAACTTTATACTTTGTGAGTGCTGACTATAGTTAAATTTTGACTATAGTGAATGGCGAGTTAGGGGGCGTATTTCTTGTAGCCAGGCAATATTATGTATAAATTATTAATGTTGTAGATCCTCAGCTGCTGTATCAATAGAACAGCATTGATGATGACTCCCCATGTGTGTTTTGTACCTGTTATAAAGTAGTTATAAGGTAGCTATAAAAAAAAACAGAGTTTTCCTCAGTAACCAACTGGGTGCAGCTAGATACTTGCTAATATTTGGCATTGGTTTCTTTACTGAATAAAGAAAATGGGTGACCTCAACTTTGGGAGTTTTGATTTTCTATTATTTCATTATTTGGTAAATTAAGCTCTTTGAAGCCAGTATACAATTTACAATGGTTGTAATTTATGGAGAGTGCAGTGTTAATTATTAAGTTCAACAAATCAATAGACAATTTTTATACAACTTATTTTGATGCTGCATTTTTACACTTGTCAAGTGCTCATTATATATTTGCATGAATATGCATTTGTAATTAAATATTCTATCTATCTATCTTTTTTACAATTTCATGGTAATTTCTTTCATGTAATTGGCAAGAGTCCATGAGCTAGTGACATATGGGATATACAATCCTACCAGGAGGGGCAAAGTTTCCCAAACCTCAAAATGCCTATAAATACACCCCTCACCACACCCACAATTCAGTTTTACAAACTTTGCCTCCTATGGAGGTGGTGAAGTAAGTTTGTGCTAAGATTTCTATGTTGATATGCGCTTCTCAGCATTGTTGAAGCCCGATTCCTCTCAGAGTACAGCGAATGTCAGAGGGACGTGAAGGGAGTATCACTTATTTGAATATGATGATTTCCTTAACGGGGGTCTATTTCATAGGTTCTCTGTTATCGGTCGTAGAGATTCATCTCCTACCTCCCTTTTCAGATCGACGATATACTCTCAATTTACCATTGCCTCTACTGATAACTGTTTTAGTACTGGTTTGGCTATCTGCTATATGTGGATGGGTGTCTTTGGGTAAGTATGTTTTTATTACTTAAGACATTCTCAGCTATGGTTTGGCACTTTATGCAATTATATAAAGTTCTAAATATATGTATTGTACTTATATTCGCCATGAGTCAGGTTCATGTATTTCCATCTGCAG
Organism: Bombina bombina; assembly: GCF_027579735.1. Classification (NCBI taxonomy): domain Eukaryota; kingdom Metazoa; phylum Chordata; class Amphibia; order Anura; family Bombinatoridae; genus Bombina; species Bombina bombina. The sequence goes on from NC_069499.1 coordinate 501,509,426, forward strand.
ACTGTCAGTTTCATATTTGGGAATATAAACACTTTAAGAAATATTTTTCTTACCTGGGGTTTAGTCTTTTTTTCAATTTGACTACTTTTTGCAATTGCGGGTGTTAGGCCCGCGGGTGCGTCAAATGCTAGACTTTATTGCGTAATTTTTGGCGCAAACTTTTTTTGGCGCGGAAAAATTTGTTTATGACGCAACTTCATCATTTCCGGCGTCATACATGATGCTGAGACCTTTCACACGGCGGCGTCATTAGTGACGCAAGTGTGTCATTTCCGGTAATTTTTGGCGCCAAAAAAGTTTACGTTACGTTGTGCGTCATACTTGGCGCCAATTTTTTTTCATTATTTCAATACCCCATTCATGTTTGCCTCCTGCTTTCTTCTCTATCAAGAGGCCTATGCTTTTGCATTTTTTCCCATTCCTGAAACTAAACATTTCAGGAAGACTTCTAGTCTATTTCTTTTATTTTCTGGTCCTAGGAAAGGTCAGAAAGCTTCTGCTATTTCCTTGGCTTCTTGGTTGAAACTTTTGATTCATCAAGCTTATTTGGAGTCGGGTCAAACCCCGCCTCAGAGAATTACAGCTCATTCTACTAGATCAGTCTCTACTTCATGGGCTTTTAAGAATGAAGCTTCAGTTGATCAGATTTGCAAAGCAGCCACTTGGTCCTCTTTGCATACATTTACTAAATTCTACCATTTTGATGTATTTGCTTCTTCGGAAGCAGTTTTTGGTAGAAAAGTTATTCAGGCAGCTGTTTCAGTTTGATTCTTCTGCTTTTTTATTTAAGTTTTTTTCTTTCAAAAGTGAAAATAAACTTATTTTTGGGTTGTGGATTATTTTCTCAGCGGAATATGGCTGTTTTTATTTTATTCCCTCCCTCTCTAGTGACTCTTGAGTGGAAGACTCCACATCTTGGGTATTGATATCCCATATGTCACTAGCTCATGGACTCTTGCCAATTACATGAAATAAAACATAATTTATGTAAGAACTTACCTGATAAATTCATTTCTTTCATATTGGCAAGAGTCCATGAGGCCCACCCTTTTTATGGTGGTTATGATTTTTTGTATAAAGCACAATTATTTCCAAATTTCCTTTGTTGATGCTTTCTACTCCTTTCTTTATCACCCCACTGCTTGGCTATTCGTTAAACTGATTTGTGGGTGTGGTGAGGGGTGTATTTATAGGCATTTTGAGGTTTGGGAAACTTTGCCCCTCCTGGTAGGATTGTATATCCCATATGTCACTAGCTCATGGACTCTTGCCAATATGAAAGAAATTAATTTATCAGGTAAGTTCTTACATAAATTATGTTTTTACTACAAAAAGTTACATCAAATGGCGATTGCAAGCTTTATATATTTTATCTATCAATCTATCTATCTATATATCTACTATCTATCTATCTCTATCTATCTATCTATCTCTATCTAATTGTCTGTCTATCTATATATCTACTATCAGTCTGTCTATCCATGTCACTGACTATCATGCAGTTAGTTCTACTTTGGCTAGCTTTCCCTCAGTTCATAATAAAAATACATATTTTATGAAGCAAGAAACAAAGCTGTATTAAATTTATGGTATAGAAAATGTGCTTTCTGTTTCTGACCAAGGAAGAGTTGTTAAATAAAAATAAAGCCAAGTTTGAAAATGAACATCTTGTGCATCAGTCTCCAGCAGCCATGGGAAATTTCAACAAAATTACTCTTTCTGAGATATCTGTGTTTATCAAAGCTCTCATCTCCACAGCTGGAAATACGGAAATAAAGAAAGGGGGAGAGAAATAATGTTAAAAAGCTGTGATCACCACAGTCATGAAGGTAACAAAATATGGGAAAAAGTGTCTACAAAATTGCCACTGCTTGGGAATAAGTGCAGTTGCTCATGTCAGATTTTAATCATATTGAACACTCAGGTTCTATCAGAAACATTGTATTTCTTTTGCAAAAGAACTGTTTCTTTCAAGTGCAAATGTCATGTAGTCCTGTACAATCATTATTTGCTGAGCATCTTTTTCAGAGAACATCCAAACCTGTTCATAGAATGGTATTATTTGTCTTTTTAAGTTTCAGTCCTGCAGCCAGAAGAATAGCTTCCATCTAAAAGTCCACAGATTGAAAACATGATCTAGAGTAGGCTGCAGCCTCCCTGTGCTTGGCAGTATGAACATTTTTTTTTTCTTGAGAATCTATCTATCCATCTATCTTTCTATCTATCTATCGATCTATCTATCTATCTATCTATCTATCTATCTATCTATCTATCTATCTATCTATTGATCTATCTATCTATTATAATTCAAAATAAATAAAAGTATGAAAGTAAAACTACTCTGCTTGACTTTGTTGACGTCTCAAAAAATATATTTTTTGCAAAATAGACTTAAAAGGGACATTGAACGTAGATTGAAATTCCCAGTAAAATTTTTAAAGGGATAGGAAAGTCAAAATTAAACTTGTAGGATTCAGATGGAGCATGTTATTTTAAGACACTTTTAAATTCACTTCAATTTTCAAATGTCCTTCGTTCTCTGGTTATCCCTTGACGAAAAACAATACGCACATATCTCACACTAGAGGGAGCTAGCTGCGGATTGATACCTGCACACATTTGTCTTCTGTGATTGGCTAACTAGATGTATCCAGCTAGCTGCCAGTAATGCAATGTTGTTATTTAATCAATGGATAACAAGAGAATGAAGCACATTTGATAATAGAAGTAAATTGGAAAGTTATTTAAAATTGCATGTTCTATCTAAATCCTGAAATACAATTTTGGGGTTTCCTGTCCCTTTAAGCATTCATAGTGACAATATTTTGCAACACACTTTCATTAATTAGTGCCTGTTTTATTGTAATTGCTTAATATGTGTACAAACTGATTTATATCTGTCCCTAGTTCACCACAACAGAGAGTTTAACAACCACAAGTTTAATTTGAATGGGTGTATCATCCATTGCAAATCAATTACAATTCTGATAAAAAAATAATGTCAGTTAAATTATTTTAAAAGTTATTTTGTGTGCAAATGCTTTGCAATTCAATTATTAAAGGGACAGTAAAGTCATAATTAGACATTCATGATTTAGACAGAACATACAATTTTAAAAAGCTTTCCAATTTACTTCTATTATTTAATTTGCTCCCTTCTCTTGTTATCCTTTGCTGAAAGTTTTATATAGGAAAGCTCAGGCACAGCAAAGAACCTAGGTTTTAGCTGATGATTGGTGACTGCATATATATATATATATATATATATATATATATATATATATATATATATATATATATATATATATATATACCAATTGTAATTGGCTCACCCATGTGTTCAGTTAGAAATCAGTAGTGCATTGCTGCTCCTTCAAAAAATGATGCCAAGAGAATGAAACTAATTTGATAATAGAAGTAACTTGGAAAGTTGTTTAAAATTGTATGTTCTACCTAGATCATGAAAGAAAATGTTTGAGTTTCATGTCCCTTTAACTTCTGATGAATAATTTTCAAAAATGACTTTAATGTCCCTTTATGCATGAGTAGAAAGGCAGATAGCTTGAGGTAATAATAGAGATTCCAACAGTTGTATTTACATTACTTCTAACAGTAAACAAGGCCAGGTATTCGTAAGCATGTAGGGACCAATCACTAATCACAAGCTTGTTTTCAGTGGGTAACAATTACAGAACTTTGGCCTGTATTGTCAGTGTGTTTTTTAGTGATTTCAATCCTAAAGTGCTTCTGTTTTATTATCCCCGAAGCTCTACTTTAAATAAAGCCCCTATGTATATATAAAATTAAGCTCTACTTTAAATAAAGCCCCTATATATATATATATAAAATTAAATTTAATTAAAAAGAATGTATTTGTTGCTGCTTTGTCACGTCATGATAAATATACAAATAAATGTATACTTTGACACTTCTGGCTTTCCTGGAAAAAATAAATGAAAAAATGTGGGTTTCTTACTGTACTTTCTCTACAGTACGGTGTAAATGTGAGCACCATCTTGAAACTACAAAACAGTTCAGCACAGGGGTGGAAATGATTCAGCAGTTAAAGGGCCAAGGGATTTGAACAGGGCCATTCTTGATATAGTAGGTATTGCATATGTTTTTACAAGCAGAAAGACAAGCAGTCTGGTTTCCCCATCACCCTTAGGGAGACTTTCCCCAGGGTCATAAAACAAATACATACAGAAAGAGAAGTAGTCTGCCAGGAACGGACAGCAGCTTAGTGGCTTATTCTATGGCCCAGTTACCACCTGGAAGTAGCATCTTTGAGCCCAATTGTTTTTTTTCACAGATGAAAACATTCCTGAAGTATATCAGTCTGATCCCTCCTAACAAGGTCGTCCCAACATACCAGGCAATTCTCCTCTGAACAAGGGAAATGGCATTGCCATTGAGGCTGCCATTTGCCTTGTTCAGAACCCAAAGAAGGTTTAAGCGATCATCTGGGGTTGCCATTTCCCTTGTTCAGAGAAAACTGCTATACTTCAGGAAAGTTCTCCTCTGTAAAAAGCACAATTTGGCTAAAGAAGCTATTCCCAGGTGGCAACCGGGCCATAGAACAAGCTACTGAGCTGTTGTTCGTCCCTGGCAGCTTGCTTCTCATTCTGTATGTGTGCATATGTTTTTGTTTTTGGTTATTTGGTTACAGGAATTTTGTTTATTTGGTTATAGTAAAATTTATATTTAAAGGGACAGTAAACACCTTGAGATTTTTAAATAAAATGTTTAGTTCTGAATAATAGAAGAACTTTGTAATATATTTTCATTATTTATTTTCCCCATTTCATGTAATTTAGCTCTGAAAATTCTGCAATTTCTACTTCTCAGAACACGAAAAGCACCCTGCTGACTTCTCAAGGCTAACTCTGCTACATTTATGTACCTAAATGGCTTTATCAGATAACTACTGCAAAGCAATGCATTTTATACTAAGTTTATGATCTTGACTAGCCATGTTGTCTGCAGATTAAAGCCCAGATTGGCTCCTCTAAATAAGGCAAATGGTGGGTGGATTTTGGCTATTAAAAAATATGTTCAGTTAAAAGGATGTTCATTTGTTTAAAAAAAAACATTAAGGGATCCTTTTGCCAAGCTGTGATAGCAGCTTTGATGATGTGTTTTTCAATCCAATCTGGATGATTGACAGTCCCCTCATGTGCACGATTGGCCGCGGGTGAGCAGGGGGCGAAATTGCACAAGCAGTTGCTTGTGTAATGTTAAATGCAGGCAGCCTAATGCTGCCTGCTCGCTGTAAGGCTGGGCAGACGAGGTTCATAACACCAAAACTCATTTATTCATCTAATAATAATAAGAGCCCTAATACTTAGCTGATTTGTTATTCTATAGCAACATAACAGAAATGTCTTGTAATTACAAGTTGTTAACTGTCCCTTTAAGGCGTCCGTCTAGAAACAGAAGAAATGTGAAACAAAAAGCTTATATAGCAATGTTAAAAGCAATAATGGGGGCTGGGAAAATAAAGTCACTTAGATATGCACTGATTTCTTTTTCTGTAAATTAAAATCTATGTACAATTTCTTTGGTAGTTTGAAATATATTATATGAGATACTCATTAAAACTATATTCCTCTTTTAGATCGATAGGAAGGAAAAGTTATTACATCTCACCTGAACAGTCTACAGGTTGTGGAATCCATGTTGCAATCATATTTATGTTCTGTCTTCTTGTCAACAAAACTGACAAACCTAGGATGACATAAGCCCATTCTGACTAGCATACAAAGATAAACAGCTTTTTTAAATATGATGTAGACCTTAGAGGACAAAGACATAAATCTGTTGCACAACATACTGCTGTAGTCAGTGTGATTCATAGACCAGTCATTTACTCTCAATTGTACTATTTTTAAAGGGGAAACCCACATTTTCATATCTTTATTTAGCCATACATGATGATAGAAATCAGCATCAATATTTTTGCTGGATCTTTCTTTCTTTCTTTTTTTCTTTCTTTCTTTCTTTTTCCTTTTTAGATAATAAATATTGAATTGTCTATACAACATGCAAAATATTTCTTCCATTAAGTAACATACTCCTCTAAAACTTGTGTGCTGAGGACAGGTTAGCATTTAATATGGTGCCATGTTGTATTGTTAAAGGATCTCTGTTGCGTTTTACATATTTGAAAAGATTACAGCTATGAGTTAAATACAATGGCAGAAATAGAAAAAACCACAGTTAAAAAATCATCAACATATGTATATTGCATTACTATGCTTTGAACATCACAAGTTGTGACATTTCATATACAAACTAATTATACTTACACTTATATTAAATGAATTGTGCTAATTAATGTATGTCCACCCAACAGTCATAGTTAAAGGAAAAAGACAAACAGTACTTTTGTAGGCTAATGTATTTATGTTTCAAGTAATTTATGCCAAACCCTAAGTATGTTTTCTTTTTTAATTATTTCTTTATCAGTTTCTAATTCATTCCATCATACATACACACATTCTGTGCAGAGGAGGTGGATTGTGTAGGCATATGTTTTCTGCAAGGCTCAGCTGTTCATTGAGTCAATATAGTGCATGATATTAGAATATTTTATAAAAGAAGAGCTAGTGCAGGTTTATAAGGGAAAAAGGAAATGGCTTGGATACATTATATGGATGTTGCTCAATTTATCTTTCCTATACATAGACTTATTTTCTAAATATATAGAAGGACTAGAACAAATAAAAATAGAAATGCCAGTTTGTTGAGAAAGAGGGAGATAGTAATTATAAGGGGAATAGAGATGACAATGAAAATGATTTAACAATGTAGTCGCGTCTAATTTAAGGAAGCGCGTTCATTTTATAAATAACACTGGGAAAGTACCAAGGTGGCTTTTGGGTGTTTACTTTTATAGTTTAGAAAATGTAATCTTGATTCTTTGTTGGTCAGAGAAAGGAAATTAATTTGAGGGAGATGCTAAAAGTGTGAAATATACAGCATTAAAAAGAAGGTAGAACAGAAAATACATTTTGCTCAAAGTAAGGGAAAGGTGAGTACAAAGAAAAGTATAGAAAGTGAGTAGATAGAGGAAAGTCAGTACAAATATATTTATAGTAAGTGAGTGCAAAGAGAGGTATAGAGAGTGAGATTTGAAAGTTCAAATGCACAAAATAAAGCAAGTTTTGAAGAAAAGTAACAGTCTCCAAGAGATAGTAACGGAACACAAGGAACATGTCTAATGTGAGTACAAAGGAAGTGTCTGTGTGTTAAAAAGAAGAAAATAGCGGTGACCTCTCCTCATACTTATATAAAGAAAAAGGTTCTTTGCTAGAAGTGCATTAGATATTTGAATGAAGGGTAGGTCCCAGATTAGACTAAGATACATTGGACTAGATTACAAGTGGCACACTAACTATATTGTGCCTGTGATAACCAGGTTCGCTGGACTGAGCTACCATTAGTGTGCAGCTTTGATATTACAAGCCCATGGTAAAGCTTGTTAGCCAGAAAAGGGTTAGCGCGCATGACTTAACTCGAGTGCAGTCTATACTTTCAAGTGATATCACAACCGTGCTAATTTGCGCTGGTGTTGCCAGTTAAAAGTTATAGTTTGCGCACGAGTGAAAGACGAAATTGTGCTAGAATATTTAGCGTTACTTGAGACCTGAAGTAAATTGTAAGTTAAAAAAAGGTTGCACAAAATACATCAAAAACACATTAATATGAATTATTACACACATATATACATTATAATTTTAGTATTTCTAAATATGTTTCAAAAGGGTTACAAAAGATATGGTATATGGCAAGGTGTTTGATTGCAAAGGGCACTAATGTATATAGATATGTCTAAATATGTGTGTTTTTTTATTTATTTATTTATTTATTTATATATATATATATATATATATATATATATATATATATATATATATATAAGTGTATACATACTGTACAAACATATATATATATATATATATATATACGCATAAATACACAAAATACACATGTATACAGACACACACACACACCTAGACCACCCTATTCCAGGAAATCTGCAGTCAGAAGGGAGGTCATAATAGCGCAGTCTTGCCACTCGCAAGACCCACACTACTATTACCTGAAAAACCATTAACGACCAGCGTTAACCAGAGTTAAATTCCAATAACCTTCACATAGAAAAACATATCCTTTTTTATTTTAAAATAGATGTTTATAGATCTGTATATATCAGTATATGCAAAAAAAATAAATAAATATATATATATATATATATATATACGTGTATATATTCATATCGATATATAAGCATAGAAATATATTTAAAAAAAATTATATATATATATATATAATTATATATTTATATATATTATATATATTTGATACTAGAGCACACACACACACATACTGTGCATAACTAGTATAACCATAGCTAAGTTTACATTATGTATATATTTACACATTTTTAAGAATAATTTTTTGGAATTAACTAACTGAATGACAGAACTGAGAGAATACTTCCAAATGACAGATGAAGGGTGAGTGCCAACTTTTGAGCTTGAAACAGAGAGGCAGAAAGTGGGGGAAAAAGAATTATGTTTAAAAGGACCACAAGACTTCCAAGTTACCTCCCCAGTTAGGAAATATTCAAAACTACTTATGATCATGGACAGAAAGCTCTCAATATGGATGTGATCTAACCACGACTGATGTTACTGGCAATTACTATAATACTGGTGGGATATGGCTGATCTGCTGGATGGCAATTACTGGAATTCAGGTGGAATGGCTCTGTGCGTAGGAAAATTATTAGAATAAAAAATAATTCATATTTAATTTAAAAAAAAAAAAATGATGGAGGGAAGACAAAACATGATGTAAGTTCATCTAAAGGAATTAGGAAAACTACTACAAAGAGACAGGTAAAGGGAAGAAAATAAATGAAATATAAGATATTTTTTATTAGGATACATTTATGATACTAAACGGGGTACCCCTTATATGAGATTAGTGCATGTGTATAAGAATATATCTCAAGAAATAGTTGAGCCAACAGTACATATCACATTGAATTGATAAGTTCCGTAACAGAATCAACAAGAATGAGCCAGTGTTTATTTAAGATTAGCCGTGACCAATTGGCCATGCCCATATGTCAGGTTGTTTCCTTCAGCAAGGAGTATGACTTGGTGTATTTCCTCGGTCCTCCCAGAGTAATGCAATATTACAACATGTGTATACTAGCTCACCAGACCAACTTGACGGTCCTCCCAGAGCTGTTGTGTGCATATACTCACCGGACCTACGTTACCCAGATATACACCATATCATGCCCCATATACCACTAACTTCTCCGGGCACACTGCTGTTAGGTCAGATACGATAAGGCATCTTAACAATCTGTCATCATCGCCAGCACTGGTCACTGCTCATTAATCCATCCACTTCAAGCTAAGTACTTTTACAGGCTCCAGTAAATATCCCAAGTCAGCAACTTAGTATAATTTTCCCATCGTCCGACTTTGTTTGGGGCTTCTTGTGTTTGGGGCATGGTTTCGTCAACTACACACATGTTACCCGCAGTCAATTGGGCTTTCTCAAGCGTCATGGCTTGTGCAGGTAGATTACCTGTCTTTTATTGGTAATTACCAAATTCCGGTGAAATGGTTTAACATTTTAACTGCATGCACTATTTTCAGCTATACACATAAATATAGAAAATATCGCAGAAATCAAGTTAAATCTCTATTTACAGAGCCGGTACTGTGACCTCTAGTTAATAAAGCAATTTTAACAGTAGCAAAGCTTTATATTACAACTACAATATTTGAATTCATAATAATACAGACTTGAAAGGGTGAGAATTTGATAACATATTTCTATTCTATACTTTATTCAATTACATTGAACTTTTGCATTAGTGGGCTTGATCAGGAATTTCCTACCTAATATAGCATGGATCCATTAACCATTTCTTTGGGGGTAGTGAGGACTTGATTCATTCATATCTTATTAGTCCATCAAAAATGGTGAATAATTGATTTCTTCATTAAAGGGCCACTAAACCCAAAATCTTTTTTTTCATGATTCAGATAGAGAATAGAAACTTAAACAACATTACAATTTACTTCTATTATTTATTTTGCTTCATTTTTTAGATATCCTTAGTTGAAAAAAAAGCAATACACATGGTGAGCCAATCGCACGAGGCTTCTATGTGCAGCAGCCAATCAGCAGCTACTGAGCATATCTAGATATGCTTTTCAGCAAAGAATATCAATAGAATAAAACAAATTAGATAATATAAGTAAATTAGAAAGATGTTTAAAATTGCATTCTCTTTCTAAATCATGAAAGAAAAAATGTGGGTTTCATGTCCCTTTAAGCCCTAGTGGATATAACTAGTTCATGTTGTAAATCCACTTACATTCTGCTTTTAAAAGTAGTCTATCAATGTCACCACCTCTGTTTTTCAAATCAATAAGTTCTAATCCCATCCATCTGAAATCAGTGTCTTTACTATTATGACACTCAAGAAAGTGTCTAGCTACCTCAATACTCTAGTCTTTCTGTAAGGATGTCTCTGCGGTGTTCCTTAATGCGCTCATGTAGTTCCCTATAAGTTTTACTGATAAAGAATTTGGGACAGGAGCAGGTAACAACATAAACAACACCCTCACTTTTACAAGTAATCTGTCTCTTTATGTGTAATATTTTCCCTTCATTATTGGTAATTTTATTACCCCACAACATAAATTTGCAAATAATGCACTTTCCACATATATAAGAACCGTGATTCGATTGTTTTTTGCTAAGCCAATTCTGTTTTTTTATTTTTGTTTGGGTTAGTAGAGTGGCTGTGGACTAGTTTGTCCTTCAGAGATGGAGCTCTGGGGGCCGTTGAAGAGGGGGTTTCTCCAACTATGTTAGTTATCTCATTATCTATTGTTAATACTTGCCAATGTCTAACCACCTATTATTATAAGTGGAAATTTAGCGTACTTTAGATTCCATACGTTTGTTTTCCCCATATAACAGTTCCTCCCTAGGAGTTTGTCTAGATCATTTATAACCAATATTAATTGAATTTCTAGAGTAGCCACGATCCCTTAACCTATTTCTTTGCTCAGCCGTGTGTTCTTGAAATTTAGAAGGTGTTGAGCAATTTCTTTTGTGTCTCAAGAATTGTCCAAATGTCCACTTGGAATGGATCTGATTTGGGTTGAGGGCTGATGGCTACTCGCTTCCAATAATGTATTGGCAGCTGTTGGCTTCCTGAAGGACGCAGTGACTAATTTCTCACCATCTTTTGTGATCTTTAAGTCCAAAAAGGTCAGTTCAGTATCACTAACTGTGTAAGTGAATTTGAGGTTACACTCATTTTTATTTAGTTTGGCCATGAAGTCATGCAATTCATCAACTGTACCCTTCCAGACCGGTAGTATGTCATTGATTTACCTGATCCATAGATCAATTAAGTTTTCTATTTCTGGAGGGAAATCCATTATGTTATCCATCTACCATGTCCCAAGGTAAAGACAAGCATAAGTGGGAGCACAACAGGCCCTCATTGCCGTACCAAGTACTTGCCTCTAGTAAACTTTATCAAACACAAAATAGTTGTCTTCTAATAGTGATTTAAGGAAGGAAACAACATCTGTATGCTGTGTATACTTTGATCCTCTCTGTGATAAAAAATAAAAAATTTTGTCTAGACCTAGGCCATAGGGGATGGAAGAATATAATGATTCAATGTCAATTGAAACAAGTAAGGTTTGCAATGACACCACAATGTTAACTAATTTCTTTAGGACATCCTTAGTGTCCTGCACATAGGATGGGAGGCTGTTATGGTAATTATTGATTCAATATGATATGTACTGTTGGCTCAACTATCCCTTGAGATATATTCATATACGCATGCACTAATCTAATATAGGGGGTACCCCATTTAGTATCATAAATGTATCCTGGTCTAGAACGATCTTCATGCACTTTTGAAAGTTTAAATATACCATCTTTTTATTTGCAGCCCCTGGAGTGGTCTCCATTCTTTTGTATGAATTATTGGTAGCCTGAAATAGGTAGTGCTGGATGTAATCTACTATTTCTTTGCTTTTTTGGTACATATATATATTATTATTATTATTATTATTATTTTGTATTATTTTTTATGAAAAGAACACTTCCTTCTATGTGAAGAACATTGGAATTTAAAGTATTCATAACTATATTCAGGTTTAACACTGTTGGTCTAATGCAATGTCGCGTTATCACTTGAGCAATATCCGAAGTCTAGAAGTTAGCGCACATTGGACTTTAGCACTCTTACTTTTACTTTCAACTTGTACTATGCGTGCTAACCCGGTCACGTTAAAATTTTACTTTGAGGGCAGTTAAAATTTAGTTAGCGCACCACATGTAATCTGGCCCATTGTATTTTAGGATCTTTAATATACTGTATGTATATATTACATACATCACTGAATTTTTAATGGTGACCCATATGAAAAAAAAAAATTAAGGGCCACATAAAGGTTTGTAAAAGTAGCTGACTTTCATATTAGTTTCCACTTTAATTGGGATCATAGTTACATTAACATAAAAGTGCAGTGGTGTATTTTATGCATACATACTCCATGAAGATTACACCTAAGCGTACATTCTAAGTGAAAGTATGGTGATATTATTTTACTCTCATGTGTACAGTGAACTATGTGTTTATGATACTGAACACCTGTTCTATTTTGTTTCTTTTAGCTAATGAAGGTTCTGGAGAAACCAGTCAAAAAGAGACCTCAACTTGTGACATATGCCAGTTTGGAGCAGAGTGTGATGAAGATGCTGAGGATGTCTGGTAAATTTTCATGTTTTTTACACTTCAATAAAAATAAAATCTAATTCATATATATTTTATTTGAAAAAAAAAAATTATTTAAAAAAAACAAACTATTAAAGGGACACTGTACCAAAATTTTTTCTTTCGTGATTCAGATTGAGCATGAAATTTTAAGCAACTTTCTAATTTACTCCTATTATCAAATTTTCTTCATTCTCTTGATATCTTTATTAGAAATGCAAGAATGTAAGTTTAGATGCTGGACCATTTTTGGTGAACAACCTGGGTTGTCCTTGCTGATTGGTGGATAAATGCATCCACCAATAAAAAAGTGCTGTCCTGAGTACTGAAACCAAAAAAAGCTTAGATGCCTTCTTTTTCAAATAATGATAGCAAGAGAACAAAGAAAAAATGATAATAGGAGTAAATTAGAAAGTTGCTTAAAATTGCATGCTCTTTCTGAATTACAAAAGAAAAAATTTGGGTTCAGTGTCCCTTTAAGTCTCACTGTTTAGTTTGCATAATGAGAACTCTTTATTTACAATCACGAAGATGTCTTATTTTAGCAACTATTTCAGCAAAGTTATTGTGAATCTAGGCCAATGATTTCCTTAGAGGCTCTATCTTGAATTTTTTTTTTAAGGAAATTAAATTGTAACATGTATGAAAATCCTGTATCTTTTATATCATTTTTCTTTTAAAAAAACATAGCAGCATATCATCTATTAAAAATAAAATATATGTGAAAAATAAAATAATACATAATTACAAACAATATTTAGTAGCACAAAGTATTAAATTCTCCTTTAGTCACGGTAAATTAATAGTTGGCTTTAATGTCAATTTTTAGAAAAGCTGCCTTATATTTTTTATTTGATTTTTTTAATCATTATTATTTTATTATTATTGATATATGAAGAGGCTGCTTTCAGTTTCAGGCCTGCGACTGTATTTATCTATTGTGTGAAGCTGCTTACATTTTACATAATATTGTCTAGATTTTTTTACAGTTTTTTACACTACATGTACCTAAATGAAATGTTAGGCTTTCACCTTTAACTGTTGCAAATGTTCTAAATAGAAACTTATTTTATAGCTAGTAGGTAGTAATTTATTTCTTATAATAATGGAAGAAAAGCAAAATATTTGTAAATAGGTATTAATGCTTTATAGTTATCCTACACAACCTATCATAACATTGCACCTACAATGGTGTAAGGAGGGAATGTCCTTTAAAGAAAACAATATTTTTTTCCCGCTGTTGTTTTGCTAATCTGCAATACTGAATAAGCCTTTAATTATGGAGAAAATGAGAATCTATACTGAGTATCCAACTTTGAACTTCCTTGTCCATAGTAATCCAGAGCAGTTGGGTATTTTAAAGCACTTTAGATTTACCTATGTCCTAATCTTTTAGCAAAACCTGTACTTATAAAATACTCAAAACACCTGCAGAAAAGCATATGGAAGGGGTGAATGAGGTTATGGGCTTAGGCGTTGAACTTAGCTTTGTTGCTATGACGACCTGGTTTATCAAAGGTCAGAAGTATTGGAGAATTGGATTACTTTTCATAATAGAAATAAAAAGTGTCATGTCTGCTCCTTTATAGCCCTTGGGTATTTTTTGGTCAATAATTGTCCTATGTAGTGTGTGTGAAAAGCAGTAGATCTCTGTGAAACTTCAGTACAGCAATGACATTGTAAAATGTTTCTGTCTGTCTGTCTATCATCTATCAATCAAAAAATCTATCTATCCATCTACCTATATTTCTAGCTATCTATCTTTCTATGTATCTTGTATACGAATTTAAATGTATTTTCTCTTGTTTTCTGTCAATTGTTATTGTCTGACTTGGTTCTTACAGTTCAGCTCTAGACATTGACAAGTGCTACAATTTTAAAAGTAGTAACTTGCTGTGTTGCATTCTGTGGTGTTATATATATATATATATATATATATATATATATACATACAGTATATATCTATCTAGGTATCTATCTATTCTATCTATCTATTTAGATAGAATATATAGATAACACCCATTCTCGAACGCTAACCTGAATCGCCATAAGCCCCCTATTCTAATAATCTGTAAACCACTGTATAGCCCACCACAAAATACCCAACTACACTAATAACCCCTAAATGGCCACATCACCACATCTCAAACTACTCCTTTACGCTATTAACCCCTAAACTGCTACAACCCCAATTGCAAAATACCCCTAAACTGCCATAACCCCCACCGCAAAATACCCACACATCTAAACACACTAACCAACTAACCCCCTAACCAAACACCCCCTAAATTCCCCAAAAAATAAATAACATTACCTGAAAAAAAATTCCAACATTACATGAAAAACTAAAGCCCTACTTAAAAAAAACACCTCAAAATAAAAAAAAAACTCAATACTAACATTAAAATATACTTTAGAAATAGCCCTTAGAAGGGCTATTTGTAGTGCTTTGCCCTAAAGTGATTCAGCTCTTTTTCACATAAAAAACTAGCCCATTCTACAAAAGTAACCCCCCACCCCCCAAAAAAAGCTTTCTAAAAAAACCTACTCTAAAATTTGCCCTGAAAATGGCATTTGGTTGGGCATTGCTCATAGAAAGGCATTTAGCTATTTTGCTGCCCCAGATATGATTGCATTAGAGTGTTTATATTTACTTTCAACTTGTAATACAAGCGCACAATGATGCTCATCACTGCCCATAGAAAATATGAGGAGTGTAAGTTCACGTAAACTAATTTTGCAAGCAATTTAAACAGCGTGCCAATTGTAGCATGGAGTAGAACATAAAAAACACTAGGTTTATGCTCCTCACTCTAGTGATAATGCTCCACTTGTAATCTAACCCATATTGTGTTTTTTTGTATGAAATAAATATACATATCCGAACGTATGCAGCAGGAAATTTAAAGAAAACAACCTGCTGCCTGTGTTGCCTGTGTAGTTGCTGCAGCTCCTATTTGGTGTCACAACCTTTCAGAACTTGTTTCTTTGGATGAGATTTCTAAGTCCTAGAGACCAGAACTCTATAAGCATACAATTAAGGGCCATGTTATGAATGAAGCGCAAAATATTGCTTACGTGAGCACTATATTTGCGCTCCACTCAGTAATACCAGCACGTGCAAATGTGCTCTGGTATTACAAGTTAGGTGCAATGTGATGGCAACTTCACGTTCGCATTTCAGGGAAAGTTTGCACTCATGAGAGCGTGCTTCTATAGGATCCAATGGGAGCCTTGTTCTCATCCCGTGAGACAGAGCTGAGAACGTAGTGCAGCAAAGGGGTAAAGTCCCACAGAGATGAGCAACAAAGTGTAAATATATATGTAAATTAATAGATTCATATATATTTATGTGTTAATATGTGTATTTTCACATATTAACACATAGATATATATGTCTATAAGCGTATACATATATATTTACAGGGAACACACAGCCCCCATAGACCGCTATGTAAAGGCCCCCATCCCATCACTTTAAGTCCTAAAAACTGCTTTGTGCACTAATAAAAAAAAATGCTATATTTTCTTTAATAAAACAAACTATGAGCTCGGGGTAGTTTAAGCCAGCCACTTGTAATGGCTGATTATTTATTGTGTGCCCGTAAGTGGGTAAATTTGCCTGTTTACGGGCACACAATAAATTAGCGCTCCACTTGTAATCTTGCCCTGAATCAATTTAACAGTAAAGCAGTAGAGTGCGTGTTCTCCAGGTTATCCTCCATTACCCTGACAATCCACATTGTCCCTCAAGAAAAGGTAAAGCAGCACTCCATTCAAATCTCTGGTGGGGGGGGGGGCATTTTGAGTCTGTTTCAGGAGGCTTTGAAGAGATCTTTGTATTAAAAATCATTTCTCAGGGGTATCAAATAATCTCTTTAGAGTACCAAAGAAAGAGGGTAGTTTTCCGGCTGTTTAAAATATGCTTATTTACATGTCTCTATTCAAAGGGATCAAGTCATGTTCCTTGAGATTTGCTTTCCTAGACAAGCATTATCAGTTTGTGGCCCTCTTTTTTGGTCTGGCTATAACACCTAGAGTGTCTAAAAAGTTTATGTAGTTTGAGCTCAAGGAATCTCTGTAGTTCCTT
This sequence comes from Bombina bombina, assembly GCF_027579735.1. Lineage (NCBI taxonomy): Eukaryota > Metazoa > Chordata > Amphibia > Anura > Bombinatoridae > Bombina > Bombina bombina. Next base: position 501,526,360 of record NC_069499.1, read on the forward strand.
ATTGATACAACTTTGTATTTAAGGCTACCTATTTTCATCTGGTTGTGTCTCACACTCAGATGGTTCTTCAGTTGCTTCGGAGTCATGGTTGTAAAATGAGCTTTCAACTTGCTCCCCAGATTCATCTGTGGTTTATAATCGATGCAGTGACTATGCATTTGACCCGACAGATCAGCAGAAATTAAAGCTGCAAATGGCTTTCTCATCTAAATCCTTTCCCTTCAGTTGCTCAGTGCATAGAAGTTGTGGGTTTCATGGTTGCTACAGTTCCATTTGCCAGATTTAATCTCTGGTACTCCAGTTGCAGATGCTGCATAAATGGAATGAGGTTCACGAGGATCTGTTTTAGAGGATCCTGTTAGAGCACAGGACAAGACAGTCTCTAACTTGGTGGCAGATTCACTATTCTTTGGTTCAGTGGATGTCCTTTCTTCATCCAGTGTGGGTAGTAATTTCCACAGATGCAAGCCTTTTAGGCTGGGGTGTAGTCTGGGGTTTTCTGAGAGAACAAAGAGTATGGCCTCCTCAGAAGTCAAGGTTACCCACATATATTCTATAAATCTGTGCAATCTTCAGGGCCCTCCAGAGTTGGCTAACCTCAGACATGAATCAATTCTGTTATTCCAGTAAAGCAGCTCCACAGCAGTGGCCTATTTTAGTCATCAGGGAAGAACATACAATTATTTTGCAATGAGGGAAGTGCCCTGTATCATCTGGGCAGAATGTTATCATTGCATGATTTATCTCATCCTTATTCCGGGTGTGAGCAATTGGGAGGTAAACTGTTTCAGTTGCCAGTCTCATCACCCAGGACAATGGTCTCTTAATCAGGAAGTTTTCAACCAGATTATGAGACATGGCCTATCACTTGAATCAAAAATTGCCCCTGTATTTCCCCAGGTCTCAGGATCCTTGGGCATGCCTCATAGATGCTCTATTGGTTCACTGGTCTTTTAACCTGATTTACAGGGAGTGCAGAGTTATTAGGCAAGTTGTATTTTTGAGGATTAATTTTATTATTGAACAACAACCATGCTCTCAATGAACCCAAAAAACTCATTAATATCAAAGCTGAATATTTTTGGAAGTAGTTTTTAGTTTGTTTTTAGTTTTAGCTATTTTAGGGGGATATCTGTGTGTGCAGGTGACTATTACTGTGCATAATTATTAGGCAACTTAACAAAAAACAAATATATACCCATTTCAATTATTTAGTTTTACCAGTGAAATCAATATAACATCTCAACATTCACAAATATACATTTCTGACATTTAAAAACAAAACAAAAACAAATCAGTGACCAATATAGCCACCTTTCTTTGCAAGGACACTCAAAAGCCTGCCATCCATGGATTCTGTCAGTGTTTTGATCTGTTCACCATCAACATTGCGTGCAGCAGCAACCACAGCCTCCCAGACACTGTTCAGAGAGGTGTACTGTTTTCCCTCCTTCTAAATCTCACATTTGATGATGGACCGCAGGTTCTCAATGGGGTTCAGATCAGGTTAACAAGGAGGCCATGTCATTAGATTTTCTTCTTTTATACCCTTTCTTGCCAGCCACGCTGTGGAGTACTTGGACGCGTGTGATGGAGCATTGTCCTGCATGAAAATCATGTTTTTCTTGAAGGATGCAGACTTCTTCCTGTACCACTGCTTGAAGAAGGTGTCTTCCAGAAACTGGCAGTAGGACTGGGAGTTGAGCTTGCCTCCATCCTCAACCCGAAAAGGCCCCACAAGCTCATCTTTGATGATACCAGCCCAAACCAGTACTCCACCTCCACCTTGCTGGCGTCTGAGTCGGACTGGAGCTCTCTGCCCTTTACCAATCCAGCCACGGGCCCATCCATCTGGCCCATCAAGACTCACTCTCATTTCATCAGTCCATAAAACCTTAGAAAAATCAGTCTTGAGATATTTCTTAGCCCAGTCTTGACATTTCAGCTTGTGTGTCTTGTTCAGTGGTGGTCGTCTTTCAGCCTTTCTTACCTTGGCCATGTCTCTGAGTATTGCACACCTTGTGCTTTTGGGCACTCCAGTGATGTTGCAGCTCTGAAATATGGCCAAACTGGTGGCAAGTGGCATCTTGGCAGCTGCACGCTTGACTTTTCTCAGTTCATGGGCAGTTATTTTGCACCTTTGTTTTTCCACACGCTTCTTGCGACCCTGTTGACTATTTTGAATGAAACGCTTGATTGTTCGATGATCACACTTCAGAAGCTTTGCAATTTTAAGAGTGCTGCATCCCTCTGCAAGATATCTCACTATTTTTGACTTTTCTGAGCCTGTCAAGTCCTTCTTTTGACCCATTTTGCCAAAGGAAAGGAAGTTGCCTAATAATTATGCACACCTGATATAGGGTGTTGATGTCATTAGACCACACCCCTTGTCATTACAGAGATGCACATCACCTAATATGCTTAATTGGTAGTAGGCTTTTGAGCCTATACAGCTTGGAGTAAGACAACATGCATAAAGAGGATGATGTGGACAAAATACTCATTTGCCTAATAATTCTGCACTTCCTGTATATTTTTCTTTATTTGTGTTGCTATCCAGAAAAGCCTCAGCAATCTTGATTATCATTTTACACATGATTCTACCACATCCACACTTATATTTGAGTATTCTTGGTATTATTTTTGGAAAATGACATCAGAGATTATACACTTAAAATTAGTATAATATAGTTTTCTCTGTATTTTGCTTTTTTTTTGTTTTGTTATTAAAAAGACATTGTAGTCAAATATGTTCAAGACGTAATATAACAAAGGACAAAATAATTTTATTTTCTGCTTTTTGAAAAATATATCCTCCTGTCCTGCATACATCAATATTTTCTTGTCAGATTTATAAAGTTGTGTTAATCAATGATAATTGGTAGGAAATGCAAAACCAATACTAAATGTTATAATCTTTAACTAAAGATTTTTTAAGGCACTCAAAAAATATCCAGCAATGGTAAATGCTGCATTTTTTCAGTATAATGCCCTTAAAAGGCATGGAAGTTATTCTGTCTTTACTTGCTCTTGTAAGATGTTTGCTTTCTGATTTGGAGAGAAAAAGTGCAAACCTACTATTTAGTAGAATCTGACAGTAGCTTTACTCAAACAATTACCGTAACAGAGATGTGTGAATCCTTCAAATGTTTCTTTATTAGCAAAGTTTAATTGGTCATGAGTTTCTACAAATGGTGTTGTTAAGTTAAAAAGAATATTCTTCTACAGTCATTAAATGAAGTTTCAAGGTAAACTTTATACACAGAACTGAATGAAGAGAGCATGTGAACTAAAATATAGATGCCCTGATATTCAAAGGTTCTCCAGCTTGGAGTGAAATTGCAGTTCAGACTTCAAAGGGGCTGAACTCAATGTTCAAAGGAAAAAGGTTGGAACTCCCCAGCATACAAGAGCACTCTCATTTCTATATATGAAGGAGAGACAAGCCCAGTGCAATACGGCACTGCATGATATGAGAGTTATGTTACACTCACATTTTGTGCTTTGTATTTTAGATTATTTTACACTTTATATTGTTTTTTTTTTTTCAGTATTATAGCAGTTAAACTCTGTACTTTCTTATTTATATTTTAATACATTTAGATTTAGCTCTAGCAGTGATTTTTACAAATCCTGATTATGTTTTTAGAGTTTCTTTTTTACTTTATCACATTAGGATCGTACTTTGTATATTTCTATGTAGCGTTTACAAATTACATTGCATCTTGAATTTGCTGCATTGCAAACTTAAACTGGCAGCTTCAGAAAGTGTGAGGGACAGGGCAGTTCTCTGGGCAGAACAAGGGAGTCCCCAGTATATGTCTGAAACTCTATTATAAGTCTTGTGAAATTTTAAAACAAGATTCTCTCACTGATTTGTCTCACCAGCTGTATGCAGGTGAAGTTTGCTCAAAATTCATAATACAATTATTTTAACTGACAGAAAGTAACACATACACACACACACAAACACACACACACACACACACATATATATATATATATATATATATATATATATATATATATATATATATATATATATATATATATATATATATATGTATATATATATATATATATAAAAACAGAAAAGTAATTTATACTATAATATAGACAAGAGAAAGTTAAATTGTAGTCAAACAATTTCAGTTTGATTTGTAATTGATGCAAATGGAGCATTTATATCAGCTCCAGAAGTTCTCCAGCTACCTTCTCTCTGCCATGTGAAATTTTGTAACCCAGAGAGCTTCAATACTTTCTATGGAAGGAAACTCTCATCTCTCTGGGATTTCCAGGTTCCTCCCTTTTTAACTAGAGAATGCTTGATTAGCTGTCCCATAGAAAGTAATGATGCTCTCTGGGAAACTGAAGCTGACAGTTTTTCAGTTTTAATTTAAATAAAAAGGTTAATCTAATTTTTTATATATATATATATATATATATATATATATATATATATATATATATATATATATATATATATATATATATATATATATATATAGATACAAAGTATGAGCTTTGTTAAAGTTACACAGAAACCATGAAAGCATAATCAAACTTTGTAAAATCAAAACCCTAAATAAACTGCTGTATACAAAATAAAATACAAAATATAAAATACAAAGTTTAAAAGTAATAAAATGTAATCTGAAGTGTAAATTGATATAAAATAGAAAGCACAAAGTGTAAATGCAGCAGAACTGTCATGGCATGCAGTGCTTTATTACACTGGGGACTGGGTTGTCTCTCCTTCACATACAGAAATGCAAGGAACTCCCCTTTGAGAAGTAAAGCAAATTCTGCCTTTTGAAAATTTCAATAGTGATCTCGCAGTGCTGGAGGATCATTTTAGAATATCTCACCTGAGCAGAGAGGTTTTCAATATCAAGGCCAGAGGAAGGATCCCAGGATAAGCATGAATACCATAATAATCTAGAACACTAGAGGGAGCACAATAGCTAAATCAAAACACTTATAAATGTACATTTATAAATATGGACATGCCAGAAGTGATTTATTAAATGGGCATAGAAGTGGTGTATTGAGATATGTTTTGGATATTTTTGCTTCATCTGAAGTAAAATATTTGGCTAAAATAGAAATGTCCTAAATTCTCAAGGACTGGATTAGATACCTAGATATGTATTTGATTCAACTACGGTGACAGTGATACACTCATTATGCTTTTTGTCAGACGTGTTACCTGTAAAATCAGACAATCCTACCATTTTATGGACCATTGTTAAAGGGACACTGAACCCACATTTTTTTCTTTTGTGATTCAGATAGAGCATGCTTTTTTAAGCAACTTTCTAATTTACTCCTATTATCAAATTTTCTTCGTTCTCTTGCTATCTTTATTTGAAAAAGAAGGCACCTAAGCAATTTTGTTTGGTTTAGAACACAGGACAGCACTTGTTTATTGGTTGTTGAATTTCTACACCAATCAGCAAGAACAACCCAGGTTGTTCACCAAAAATGGGCCGGCATCTAAACTTACATTCTTGCTTTTCAAAAAAAGATACCAAGAGAATGCAGAAAATTTGATAATAGGAGTAAATTGGAAAGTTGCTTAAAATTGCATGCTCTGCTTGAGGGAGGTTCCAGAGGAGGCGGAGCACAGGTGTGTGGTCAGGTGTTGCACCTGCTCTGATCTGTTTCTCCTACAAGCTATTGGCGAGGAACGGCGCCTAAACCCTTAGACCCTGGGCGGCTTGTACAGCTAAAAAACATCGGTACTAGAACCCCATAAGTGCCACAATACTGCACTAAGGCTGCGAGCTGCAGCACCTGAAAAAGATCCAACTTTCCTACAAACACCTATACAACACTTTGCCTACTTAGTCCTAAGACCTATACCGCAGGAGGCAAAGATTTTGAAAAATGCTGTTTGGGAAAGCTGCTGCCTTACTTACTATATTATGTATCCTCCTCACAGTCGCTGTGAGAAGGAGTTCGGACATTACCTGAGTTACTGTGACTTTATCACCTGATTATCGAACTGAAGGACGGGGTTCGCTGGGTGTTGGGGCGGCTTCACTTCCCTAGAGTGTTTTCTCTGCCCAGGTGTTTTGGAGTGGCTCGCACCCTTGGAGGAGGTCGTCGGCTGGTGCTGTTGTGCCAGTCAGAAAGTTTAATCTATTGTCCTGATTCCCTGTTTGGCTGTGGACCTGGGACCGCCCTGATTTTTTCTGATTGTGTGCTGATACCTGTCCTCTCCACTCGGAATAATTCGGGAGCTTTTGTGAGATCCCCAGGAGCTGCACCTTTCTTTCTGCCGTACCCTCCCACCGATGCTGTGTGAGGGCCAAGGTTTGCCATCGCTCACTGGGGGTGTCTCTATAGCCTTCTGACTGCTCCTGTTGGCTCGCTCCACATAGAGCCTGCTTTAAGACGAGTCTCAGTACTTGCTGTTTGTTTCTCTCCCTGCTTTGCCTCCCCCTCCCACTGGTGCTGCTTGAGGGGGGGCCACTCTTCATGGAGGTCCTTCCATCTGCAATCAGCAACTGTTAAAGGACGGGTAACATAGAGTGCTGGACAATCACTTATATTGTTTCTTTTTTGCTAAATGACTTTATCTGCTACTGGGCTTCTATTAAACAGTGTCTATTTCTAGACAGACTTTTTTTTTTTTCCTTTTTTTTCCTCAGGTTAAATTTCTTATATATTTTCCTGTTAACTTCCTCCATAAATAAGGGTAAATAACTTGAAAGAAATAGGAGAGGAAGGGAAAGACAAAGAGAAAAGAAAAGGAGAAACCTAAGTCTTTGGTCTCTGCTTAAAATTACTAAATACAAGCTGCAACTGGGTCAAAGCTGCCCTATGTGCATAAACTCTGCACTTACATTCTTTAACCTTACTATAACATGTAAAATCTTTCTCCTTATGTAAACTACTGCTCTTTACTCTAGAAGTTATAATTCTAAAAGTATCAATATCATATAACTGCTACCTTAAGTTATTTTTTTCAACAATTATCTCTACTTGATACAATATATACTACTAGAGGTAACAAGACCTCAAAGTCTCAGCAACTGAGTTTTATAAATTAGCCTTGAAGAAGGAATGTGCAGTAGTATCTCTCTACAGTTAGTCTCCCATGTAAAAACAGAGGGTTCCTATACCAGAAGTGAAACCACTAACTTTCGGCTCCATCCAACTTAGCACCTCTACTCAGATTAGTTTTTAACAATATATAAAGTGCTAGTTAAGGCAATATATGAAAGGGTTTTTTTTTCTTTTTTTTTTACTTAAAAAGCTGAACTAGCCTAGACTACAGCCTGACAAGCGTTCACATTGTTATTCATTATCTATGCATTGTTATTCAGGGTCCTTGTTTTTTTTTTTTTATTTTATAATTTGATTTCTGTTAAGTGGCTTTAAAAACTGGTATAAACTTGCTTGCAGGCCTTGGATTTTGTAGAGGTAGCGCTTATGTAAAACTTATTATGGCTATTACACTGTAAAAATTCCAGGATTCTCAACTCTTTTATATGTGTTGCATTATACTTATGCATCTAATTTTTAACCTGTTATCTTGAATTGCCTGCCTTGGCCTAGAGGTTATCCCAATGCTTTATAATACAACTTATAAAATACTATTTAGTGTGAAAGGGCCCGATTAACTAATTCATTACCTCTCTTTTCTCATACTACTAAAACGGTAGCTGGGTCCCACTATATGATTATTGGGGTTCAACCACTCCAAATCCTTTTAAACGTCTTTAACCCCACAAGCTTGTCTCACCATACGCACATTTACCTTACTATATTCTGCTAGAGGTTAAATTACCCTAACTCATACAAGTTAATTTATTTAATTTTGATACATATGAGTGTCTGAATTTCTACTTTTTTACTCTCAGGGTCACCCCTCTTTAACACTAGAAATTCTAAACCTTTATAGATCTAAAGCATATTAAGGGCATCTCTATAAAACTGTAAAGAGGCTATACCATATATTGCTACAGGCCGAAGAACCTTCATTTTTTTCTAGATTAACTAAGAATGTTCTCTTGTGTCTCCAGCATGGCTGCCTGATCTATCAAACTCACTTTTTTCTCAGTAAATTTTACCTTCACTCTTTTTTTTTCTCTCCCTCTTCTCACACTACACTTCACGTTCACGTCTGTTCCCCTCTTCCTCCCATTTTTTTTTGTTCCTTTTTGGGGCTCTTCCCCCTAAGCACAATAAGTAACTATTTGCCTCCCACTTCACTTCCCATGTTCACAAGTATATGGATAAATATTTTCACTCTCATGTTAAAACTCCACCAGCAGCCATGTCGGTTAGACAAAGGGATAAAAAGCATAAATCTGCCCCTGAGGCCCTAGTAGAGACACAGGTACCCTACTGTGACTCTTTAAATCCACAAGAATTTACAGATGTACAGTCCCTAGTTTCTAAAATCTCTGACACTCTTTTGCCTAAATTTGACTCTTTAATAAAAGAGATCAAACAAGATACTGTATGTTTAACTTCAGAAGTTAAACAGTTTTCTGAAAGGTTTTCTGAGGTAGAGCAAAGAGTATTGGATCTTGAAGATCTTGTCTCAGCTCAGAATGATAAGCTGGAAACCACATCACTTGCCCTTATCAAATTACAGAATAAAGTTGAAGATCTTGAGAACCGCTCAAGGCGAAACAACTTAAGAGTAATTGACGTCTCCAAGGGAAAACAGCTAGAAGATTTTAACAAATTATTCACACTCACAATCCCATAACTACTACAAATCCCTGAGAGCTATCCTAAAATAATTATAGAGCGTGCACATAGGATAGGACCAGTCGCTTCTACCAAAATTAATTAGAGCCCAATACCTATTATAGTTAAATTCTTGAATCATCAAGATAAAATCATGTTCTTACAACATTATCATAAGCATCAACCCTTATTTCTTGGGGAGGCTAAAGTCCTCATATTTCAGGACTATGCAGCAGAAACGGCCCTGAAAAGAAGAGAACTAGCTCCAATGTGCACAAAATTCATACAGCAAGGGCTTCGTGCAACTATTATGCATCCTGCCAGACTTAGATTGGTGATTGATAATATCACACATTTTTTTGATACAGCCTCTGCGGTAGAAAAGTTTTACGCTACGAATTGTCCCGCTTAATAAATTATGTTACAGGTGATAATAGAAACTTATAGATGTTTCTTTTTGATTTTTCTTCTTTTCTCTCTACTCGTAATCTAATGCTTGGGTCCCCTCAGATTAGGGTAGTAGACGTCCTGGGTGGTACAGTCGTCTATGTTGTATATGTTTTTTTCTTGTTCCCTTGGTTCTTTTTCTTTTTTTTTCTCTCTCCTCTCTCTTTCCCCCCTTCATCCCCATAGATGATACCTATGCAGGATGGAATTAAATTTACCTCTTGGAATATAGGCGGCCTTACATCTCCTATTAAAAGAAAAACGATAATAACCTTTCTCAAGAAAATCAGTACTTCCATAGCCTTTCTACAAGAAACACATTTGAAATCCGAAGAGGTTCTTAAACTTAAATTCTCTTGGGTTAAAGAGGTTTTTTTTCTCCTAGCCTGACCCGTAAGGCTGGAGTCGTTATTCTATTGGGTAAAAAAGTTAACTATGAGGTCTTGCATACTGAATCAGACTATGAGGGGAGATATCTTAAACTGAAAATTAACATTTCCAGGCTGCTTCTAGGGTGGTAACTAGCCATAGAACAAGCTATTATGCTATTGTTCGTTCCCAGGTTGAGCGATTCTCTCTTTTTATTTATGCAAATTATGACACTTGGGGAAGTCTCCCTAAGTGTGATGCGGGAATCCAGACATGGACCCGTTGCTCAGTGTGCCTAGAGGGATATGGCTGCACCTCACTGACGAGGCCCACAATAGGCTGAAACGTACGTCTGGGGTTTTGCTGTTTCTCTTGTTCAGAGGGGGATTGCCTGGTATTTCGGGGCTGGACTGTACTGTGTAGTCAGGATCAGACTGATATGCTACAAGAAAGTTCTTCTCTGTGAAAGGCACATATTGAGCAAACAGAGGCTGCTTCTAGGGTGGTAACTAGCCATAGAACAAGCTATTATGATATTGTTCATTCCCAGGTTGAGCGCTTCTCTCTTTTTATTTATTGAGACAGAATGTTCTTGCAAGAAAAACGAAAAGAGATAATCTTGAGTCAAGACTTTTCTCCAGGATTTTAAATAACCTACGAGTGCGAGATATATGGAGACTCCAAAATCCTGACATACAGTATTTTACATGCCTCTCAAAAGCACACAAATCCCTTTCGTGGATCGATCTATTCTTGATTGATGAAAGGTTATGTAACCAGAAGGTCTTCCCGCAAATTTTACCTATTGCGGTTTCTGATCATGCTCCCGTATGTCTTGAGTATAAACCTAATATCCCTTCACCTATAAATAATCGTTTCTTCTTTCCCACTTTCTTAGCTTCAGATGTTATATTTATAAATTGGCTCGAACTTAAATTCCGCGAATTTGCCTTATTTAACTCCGAAGCTAGGAATCATCCTGATCTATTCTGGGAGACTGCTAAAGCAGTTCTAAGGGACGAAATTCTAGCATATTGTATCAGGCGTACTAAGAAACTTAAATTCCGGGAGAATGAATTACTACGTGCGGTTACAAATGCCTATAAAGCTTATCTAACTGAAAAGACTCCGCAGAAATGGGCTAAATATACTTCGGCACTGGGAGAGAGAGACTCATTTCTATTATATAAATCTACACAAAAAGATATTAGGCTTCAAGCAAAGCTACATAGATATGGTAATATGACAGGGAAACTGTTAGCTAAACTTTTTAAGCAGGACGTGGGTTCTCAGTCGATAGATTCCCTATGTGTAGAAGGCCAAAGGCTTAGGTAATCAGAAGAACTTTTACAAACCTTCTTTAATTAATATAAAGATATATATTCCCCTAGAATCTCCAATATTAAGGAGCGCGAGGATTTTTGGAGTAAGATCTCTCACCCCTCATTAACGGTTTCATCACTTCAAGATCTTTACTCTCCTATTACTGAATTAGAAGTATCTAACTCAATAAAAAAGCTTGTGCATAATAAAGCCCCTGGCGCAGACGCACTCCCTAACGAATTTTATAAGATACTCTCTTCTACCATAACACCTTATATTACCTCTCTATTTAAATATATATACATAGAAGGGAATGAACCTACGGTTAATTTTTACGGCTTCCTATACTACCCTGATTTTAAAAAAGGGAAATGATCCAACTATGAAGGAGTCCTATAGACCCATTGCTCTTACTAATACAGGCTATAAAATATTAACTTCTATCTTGGCCCAACGACTTCAATCTCTTCTCCCTTATATTATTAATATGGATCAGGCTGGTTTTATGAAGAATAGGAACTCGGCAGTCAAAATTAGGCAGCTTTTACTCACTATAGACTATTTTGCGAAAGGTGAAGGCCATGATTATTTACGGAAAGGAATTACTTCGGACATGGCAATTTTAGCTATAGACGCCAAAAAGGCCTTTGATTCAGTACATCATGACCACTTACTATTTTCCTTGCAGCAATTTGGATTAAAAGGAAATTTTATTAAGTTTGTTGAAAAATTATACCAGAAGGCCTCTACACGGCTGATAGTAAATGGGCAGCTACCTTGTGATATAATCTTGCATAGAGGAACTAGGCAAGGGTGCCCACTCTCTCCCCTTCTTTTTAATATTGCTATTGAACCCTTAGCTATATTTGTTAGACAACATCTGGAAGGAATTAAAATAGGTAATAAGGAATTAAAAAATGCACTCTATGCAGATGATATTCTTATATACATGTCTAATACTCTTATTAATATACCCAGACTTCTCTCAATAGTACAACAGTTTGGATCATTTGTGGGTTATAAAATAAATATAACAAAGTCTGAATTTCTTTGGATTAAGCAGACAGGGGATTCGTGTACAAACATACCTTTTTCTGTAGTCCATGACTCTTTCAAATACTTAGGTATAGCTATATCGTTTAATCTGGATAGATGGTACTCTCTTAATATAATCCCAATTCTAAACAAAGTTAAAGACACCCTCAAAAACTGGCATAATTTACCCCTCTCCTTGTCTGGACGTATAGCAGCGTATAAGATGATTCTCCTTCCTAAAATACTTTATATTCTTCAGAATATCCCTTTCCTCTTAAAGAGCAAGGAGTTAAAGCTGTCTAACTCTCAACTGAGCTCCTTTTTATGGCAAAATAGGAGGCCTAGAATTTCGCTTGTGAAACTCTCTCTCCCAGTAAGATATGGAGGCCTCGCTTTACCGGATCTCAGGGCTTATAATTATGCTCTTCTAGCTCGTGTGGTGACTGACTGGTTGTTCCTAAGAGACTACGTTACAGATAACAATCTTGAAAATAACATATCGAATCCTTTTTCCCCCGTTGCCCTCATTCATTCTGATACCCCTCTTATTCCATCTGAAATAAAATAACTGAGATCCTTATACAATCCAATTTTAGCACGGAAAAAGATCTGCAATATATTAGTCATAGAATATCATGTATCAAGGTACATCCCATTTTTTGGGAATACTCAATTTCAAGCAGGTCTTCTCTCCACTCTTTTCGCAAAATGGAAGGCGGAGGGTTTCTCCAAGGTATATCAAATATTAGACATGGGGAAAAGCTGCATCAAGTCATTTGATACTCTTAGAACAGAATTTAATCTCCCACATATAATTTTTTTTTGCTTATCTGCAGGCTAGACATTATGCGTTGAAACTCATAAAAGATTACGGCTGGAATTGGTCCCTAGGGATCACTGAGAACCGGCTTGTCCTTGTCAAAAATGGACATATGTCAATCATTCCTTGCTATATGCTTCTGACCACTGAGGTACAATTAATCTTAGAATTTGCCTTAAGTGGTCTGCATTGCTGAATCAAGAACTGGATTCCAAATTACCTCATCTCTCAATTCAAGAAGCTAGTCTAGTAACTCTCTCCGCTACTTGGAGGGAGACTCACCTGAAATTGCTCTACATGTCTTATTTCACTCCAGAAAAGGGATTTAAAGTGGAAATATAAATTTTAAATATATGGACAGTTCCTAGTATTCTGGAAATTAAAAACTGTTTAAAAAAACAATGTATTCTTAAACAACTTGACATTACTATGGATAACGAGGAAGGTGTTACTAGGTTCTTCCTTAAATGGTCATTATTTATAAAAACACTCCTGCCTGCTGAAACAGAATATCTAATATATCATTTTCCGAAACACTATTAGGATTATGGTAAATAGTTATTCTCCCCCCTTTCCCCTTTTTTTTTTTTTTTTTTTTTTTTCTTGTTTTTTGTTTTTTTTGTTTTTGTTTTGTGTTTTGTTTTGTTCTTTTTCTTTTTTTCTTCTTTCCTGTTTTGATAATTTTTAGTGTATAGTGTAGTAAAAAAAATTCAACAATGTGTAACTGAATTTGTAAAGACATAGAACTACAGCTTTTTTGGAATATGTAACCATATATTGCTTGTCTTTTGCTTTTTTGTACCCCGTTTGGGGTTTAAATTTATTTTTCACATGTCTTACGCATTCTTGTTCACAAATAAAGATTATAAAAAAAAAATAAAAAAAAAATAGCATGCTCTATCTGAATCACGAAAGAAAAAAATTGGGTTCAGTATCCCTTTAAACTGCTTAATGTGTATGTCTCTCATTACTTTACTTTTCTCTTGATTTCACTGTGAGGTACATTGTAAAGTGACCAGAACGCTTAAACAAATAGAATACTAGTTTTGTTTCTAAAGAAATGCGGCCTTCATATTTTTATTCAAAAGTGAAATTTATCCAAGGTCACGCATTTACAGAACATAATTTGTACATGTGCAAGTAATCTCACTACATATTTTTGACAGATTTTCAAAGTGTTAAAACATATTGCTGTAAGAGACATCTTACAAACTGCATGTTCTGAGCGACAATACATTTCACTTAATTATCTTTGATTGACACTTTATATATTTCCATGCTTTATTTTTTTTTCTGCCATGAAAAGTAATTTGTGAAAATTATAGAAATTCAATTGCAGAGCTATTATACTGAGGATTGTTTGACATCTTCTGGGCTTCAGTCCATACCATATGACAAAAACTACAGTGGACAATGTCCTTGAAAACCATATCTGGATGATAGTAGAATGCTTTGAGTTTGCATATTTTATGGTGGTGTGAAAAACTAAAGATCACTAAAGTATGTGGCATCTGCTTGTTTTATTATTTATACAAACATGTTCACAGAAAGCTTGAAAGATCATTGTATTCAAAGTTGTTTTTGTTCCATCCAAAAAAGTACATTTCACAATGGTTATAGTCTTTCTTTCTTAGTGATTATTGGATATTGATTCTCATATTTTATGTTTGATTTACATTTTTACATTTACATTTTTCAAAAGTTTATAACTTTTGAATGGCACAATAAATTCAGCTGGCAGTCACTGCAAAGTCTGAAAGTGTTAAGGAAATCAGTTAAAGAAACATGAAACCCAACATTTTTCTTCCATGATTCAGATAGAGCATACCATTTTATACAAGTTTACAATTTACATCTATTATCAACTTTGCATCATTCTCTTGGTATCCTTTAATTAAGGATCACTTCTGGAACCTAGCTGAGTGCCTTTGGTGTGCCAATGACAAGAAGCAATATGTGCAGCCACCAATCAGCAGTTAGCTTTCAGTAGTCAATTTCTGCTCTAGAACCTACCTAGGTATCATTTTCAACAAAAGATACCAAGAGAATTAAGCAAATTCAATGGAATGGAAAGTTGCTTAAAATTGTTTTATGTATTTGAAACATGAAAGAAATTTTTTGACATTACTGTCTCTTTAACAACTACTTTTAATGTGTGACAATTTATGTTTCCTAGTCATACTTTTATACAATGCTGATGTCAAAATTACTGTACTTATCTGCAAGAAAATTCACATGGGAATATATTACAAGTGGAACGGTATTTAACGCTCCCGCTTGCGGGCTCAATCCGCAAAAAGTATTTTTTTTTTTGTGCGTGTCATGTAGCACTCGTATTACAAGCTGAAAGTAAATAGTTTTGCTTGTTTGCTTACCCGATATGTGCAAAAAGCAGAATTTAATATATCCCCCTATAAGAGTCAATGGAGCAAAAAAAGTGGAAAAAACTAACACTCTATTCACGCGTAAACCCCATCGCATATTTTCAAGTGCGCCAACCCGACATTTTTTTTTTCATCCTAATAAAAACCTCTTGTTTGAAAATAGAAACTTAATAACTGGTACATCTAAGTTGATAATTGAAATTGTATTTTTGAGAATGGATTAAGCACAAGCCACTAAATAATTTGTGGTAACCATTCTTTGAAGAAAGCTTAGTTGATTTATTAAACAGACTTCCAGTAGAGGTCAAATACTATAAGGGAATTCAGGAATGCTCAGACTATGCATAAGACTATCCTGCTAATTAATTAAGCTAACACTTCAGATTGAAACATGGGCAGAATTGATAATGAATCTTCTTCTTATATTCAATCAAAATTTATGTTTCTATATCTCTCATTAAACCATAAGTGAAAAGCCTGCTCTGTCACCTGCTCTTTTGATTAAACACTGTACATCCTGTTATAGATATATATGCACCTGTTTTGAGCCAAAATATGGAAGATACTAAAATAAAACCAGAGCCAGATTTATCACAAGGAAACCTCCCAAAGCCTCATGAATATAGAGGGCCCCCTCAAAAATCTTAAATTTCCTTATGGTTCAACTGACTAATATATTCTCCACTATGTAAAAACATAACAGTTAAGATTATAACATGTTTGCTTCATTATTTCACTTAATCACAAGAGACCTGATATTTATACATGCCATTCATCAACAAGATGTACTGCATATGTTTGTTGGTTAGTTTGTTTATAAGGTGCAGTCCTATATATTGTAAGCTCTCTTGGGAGCAGGGTCTTGTAATCCTTTTGTCCCAGTCTGCCACACTTGCTTTGTATTCATTTACTGGATGTATTGCACTGTGGAATCTATTGGCACATTACAAATATAGATAATAATAAGTGTGACTAAACTGTGGTCGGTAATAGGGATGGGCGAACGTTTCTAAAAATTCAAAATTTAAAATGAATTTTGATACATTCGTTCATTCGAATCGAATTTCGAATGTTTATATAACATTCTAACATTCTATTTTCAAATTTCCGTTTTCAAATTTTTTCAATAAAATTCGAAAATATTTGTTTGAATAATAGAATGTTTAGCTATGTATTCATTCGATTTTTGAATGCTACATTCGAATTTGAATATCACATTCAAATTTGAAATAGTATTTCTAGTCTAATACTGTGTTTTTAAAAGTAATATTTGAATTTGAATGTGACATTCAAATTCAAATGTAACATTCAAATTTGAAATAGTATTTCTAGTCTACAACTGTGTTTAATAAATGTAATATTCAAATTTGAATGCTGCATTCGAATTTGAATGTAACATTCAAATTCAAAATAGTATTTCTAGTCTACAACTGTTTAATAAATGTAATATTCAAATTAAAATCTTACATTCGAATTTGAATGTAGCATTTGAATTCGAAATAGTATTTCTAGTCTACAACTGTTTTATAAATGTAATATTCAAATTTGAATGTCACATTAGAATACGAATGCCACAATTGAATTTGTATGTCACATTCGATTTTCGAAAGTTACATTCAAATTCGAAAGTGACATTCGAAAACTGTAAATAACATTTGATAATAGAATTTTTTATAATATTTGTTTATTATTCTATTATGTAAATCACATTTCTACAATAACATTCATTCTAACATTCGAATTTGAATATTAACACATTCGCCCATCTCTAGTCGGTAATGTGTTGCAGTGTTTCTATTGGTATTTGGTTCCCCAACAACACACAATCTTGCAGAAATTCATATGGCGAACCTACTTTTAAAGTTTTTGAACAAAGTAATCTTTCTAAGTAAAATACTGGCCATTTTGAATGCAATAGTTTTTGTTGTGATTTTTGGTAAAATGTGTGTACAAATCTATCTGTCGGTGCAGCTTATGGTTGGATTTATACAGCATCCGGTGTCACATTCATTACATTGTATGTCACCACTATCCAGATATACAGAACTAAAAATTGTACTGAATTTATTTGTGTAGCTGGATGATTTGCCATCACATGCAAGATTATACATGTTAAATAATTCTAAATACATGCAGCTTAAAGTGTTCATTTGTACCATAGTAGGTTAATTTGTTTCTTCCGTGGGAATTGTATCTATCTGCAATTTGATTCCTTTCTAAAAACAAATTAAGCTTATAGTATAGTAAATCACAAATTAGTGTATTATACCACAGTATAGCATAACTTAGCACATATAAGGGAGCATACTGCACTACAAATTAGCTCCAGCTCCACAAGTTAGCATTGTGTACTGTCATTAAGCATAGAGAACAATAGTTTAGCATGCCAAAGCACATATTTACATAATACACTTGATTTAGTGTTTCATACTTCAAGTTACCCTCACTTTAACAACATGTATCACAAATTAGCTTACTATACCAAAACATGTATTCAGTTACCACAAATTTGCAAAGATTTGATAATGTTACACATGTGAAAGCTTAAATAAGTAGTATATAGTACATATAATTCATATGTTCATGTTTCGTAATGAATTGACAGTGATTAACTCATTGTCAGTTATCTACGTTTTAGGGATGCAAAATTTTAGGCGAAAAAAAACTGCAGTATTTTCCCATAGGCACCTTTCATAAACCTGCTATTTAAAAATTCCTGATGAAATATATAATTAAAGTGACATAAATCCTGAAAATGTTTCTTTTGTGATTCAATTTTAAAAAAGTTTCCATTTTGATTCTATAGTCAATTTTGCTTTGTTCCTCTGGCATTCTTTGTCGAACAAATATCTAGATGATAGGTAGCATGCACATGTATTGAGCACTACAAAGCAAGAAAGTGCTGCCATCTAATGCTCTTTCAAATATATAGCATTCTTGCAAAACCGCTGCTATATAGTACTGCAGACATGCTCCAGAGCTTACCTGCACGATTCCCCCATAGGAAACAATGGGGCAGTTTGGGATGGAAAAAAAAACTAACACCGGCAAAAAAGCAGCGTTCAGCTCCCAACGCAGCCCCATTGTTTCCTATGGGGAAACATTTTCTAAGTCTGCACCTAACACCCTAACATGAACCCCGAGTCTAAACACCCCTAACCTTACACTTATTAACCCCTAATCTGCCGCTCCGTACACCGCCGCAACCTACATTATACCTATGTACCCCTAATCTGCTGCCCCTAACATCGCCGACCCCTATATTATATTTATTAAACCCTAATCTGCCCCCCCCCACATCACCGCTACCTTACCTACACTTATTAACCCCAAATCTGCCGACCGGACCTCGCCACTACTCTAATAAAGTTATTAACCCCTAAACCGCTGCACTCCCGCCTCACAAACCCTATAATAAATAGCATTTTATTATTAACCCCTAATCTGCCGCTCCGTACACCGCCGCAACCTACATTATAGCCCCTAATCTGCTGCCTCTAACATCGCTGACCCCTATATTATATTTATTAACCCCTAATCTGCCCCCCCCACGTCGCCGCTAACTAACTACACTTATTAACCCCTAATCTGCCGACCGGACCTCGCTGCCACTATAATAAATGTATTAACCCCTAAACTGCCTCACTCCCGCCTCAAAAACCCTATAATAAATAGTATTAACCCCTAATCTGCCCTCCCTAACATCGCCGCCACCTAACTTCAACCATTAACCCCTAATCTGCCGACCAGACCTCGCCGCTACTCTAATAAATGTATTAACACCTAAAGCTAAGTCTAACCCTAACCCTAACACCCCCCTAAATTAAATATAATTTTAATCTAGCGAAATAAATTAAATATTATTAACTAAAGTATTCCTATTTAAAGCTTTATAACTTTAAATAGTAAAATAAACCCTAATATAGCTACAATATAACAAATAATTATATTGTAGCTATTTTAGGATTTATATTTATTTTACAGGCAACTTTGTATTTATTTAAACTAGGTACAATAGTTATTAAATAGTTATTTATTATTTAATAGCTACCTAGTTAAAATAATTACAAAATGACATGTAAAATAAATCCTAACCTAAGTTATAATTAAACCTAACACTACACTATCAATAAATAAATTAAATCAATTAACTACAAGTACCTACAATTACCTACAATTAAATAAACTAAACTAAATTACAAAAAAAACTCCACTAAATTACAAAAAAAAAAAAGATTACAAGAATTTTAAGCTAATTACACCTACTCTAAGCCCCCTAATAAAATAACAAAGCCCCCTAAAATAAAAAAAATCTCTACCCTAATCTAAATTAAAAAAGTTAACAGCCAATCAGATTGAGCTCGCATTCAATTGGCTGATCGGAACAGCCAATAGAATGCAAGCTCAATCTGATTGGCTGATTGGATCAGCCAATCCGATTGAACTTGAATCTGATTGGCTGATTCAATTAAAGGAACATTCATTCAGCGAGTAGGCATTGTGGAAGAAGGATGGATCCGCGTCGGCTGGAAGAAGATGGCTCCGCTCCGGATGGATGAAAATAGAAGATGCCGCTTGGATGAAGATGTCTACCGGTCCGGATGTCCTCTTCTGCCCGGATAGGATGAAGACTTCTGCCACTCCGGATGTCCTCTTTTGGTCCATCGGTGCCCGGCTGGGTGAACACAACTTAAGGTAGGGAGATCTTCAGGGGGGTAGTGTTAGGTTTATTTAAGGGGGGGTTGGGTTATAGTAGGGGTATGTGGGTGGTGGATTGTAATGTTTGGGGGTGGTATTGTGGTTTTTTTTTTACAGGCAAAAGAGCTGATTTCTTTGGGGCATGCCCCGCAAAAAGCCCTTTTAAGGGCTGGTAATAGAGCTGTTAACTTTTTTAATTTAAATTAGGGTAGGGAAATTTTTTTATTTTGGGGGGCTTTGTTATTTTATTAGGGGGCTTAGAGTAGGTGTAATTAGCTTAACATTTTTGTAATTTTTGTATTTTTTGTAATTTAATGTTTTTTTTTTTTTGTAATTTAGTTTAGTTTATTTAATTGTAGGTAATTGTAGGTACTTGTAGTTAATTGATTTAATTTATTTATTGATAGTGTAGTGTTAGGTTTAATTGTAACAGGTTAGGATTTATTTACAGGTAATTTTGTAATTATTTTAACTAGGTAGCTATTAAATAGTAAATAACCTAGTTTAAATAAATACAAAGTTGCCTGTAAAATAAATAAAAATCCTAAAATATCTACAATATAATTATTTATTATATTGTAGCTATATTAGGGTTTATTTTACAGGTAAGTATTTAGCTTTAAATAGGAATACTTTAGTTAATGATATTTAATTTATTTTGTTAGATTAAAATTATATTTAATTTAGGGGGGTGTTAGGGTTAGGGTTAGACTTAGCTTTAGGGGTTAATACATTTATTAGAGTAGCAGCGAGGTCTGGTCGGCAGATTAGGGGTTAATAAGTGTAGGTAAGGTAGCGGCAATGTTGGGGGGGCAGATTAGGGGTTAATAAATATTATGTAGGTGTCAGCGATGTTAGGGGCAGCAGATTTGGGGTTCATAGGGATAATGTAGGTGGCGGCGGTGTGCGGTCGGCAGATTAGGGGTTAAAAATATGTATTTTAGTGGCAGCGATGTGGGGGGGCCTCGGTTTAGGGGTACATAGGTAGTTTATGGGTGTTAGTGTACTTTATAGCACAGTAGTTAAGAGCTTTATAAACCGGGGTTAGCACATAAAGCTCTTAACTACTGACTTTTTTCTGCGGCTGGAGTCTTGTCGGTAGAGGCTCTACCGCTCACTTCAGCCAAGACTCTAAATACCAGCTTTAGGCAGATCCCATTGAAAAGATAGGATACGCAATTGGCGTAAGGGGATCTGCGATATGGAAAAGTTGCGGCTTGAAAGTGAGCGTTAGACCCTTTCCTGCCTGACTCTAAATACCAGCGGCCAGCCAAAAGCAGCTTTAGGACCCCTTAACGCTGCTTTTGACAGCTAACGCAGAACTCTAAATCTAGCCGAAAAATTTAAATGTAGCTACTTCTGTCTCTTGTTACATTTCATATAGGTCTCTGAATAAAGATTCTTATGTTAGTGCAAAAAAAAAAAAAAAAAAGAAAGAATAATAATTAAAAATAAATCTGGATGAAATACAACATTGTTTTGTGGGTAAGCTTCATCATTAGTTTGATTGTAGTTATTTTTAACTTCTTCTTATTCAAGGTCCACTCTCCAGATATATTGGCCTTGCATCTGACTGTTTAGCAACCCATCACCATAAACCCTAATCAATGACTTCCCCCAGGGGATAGGGCAGTGGGTGCACTAGCACCAGAATAATATCTGTCCACTCATGTGCCACCAACTGTGAGCCTCTTTATTTTCCCACTAACAATTTTCCAATGGCTTCCCATACCCACCCAGTCCCACCCATGCATATGAAAGAGCAGCATTTACTACTCTTCACTGGGCTGATAAGAACAACTGCCTCTGCTTTACTGGTGATGAGGAATATGTTTCTGCAAATGTTCAGATGAGAAACATCAGTTTTACAAAAACAAAAATCTGAATTACATCTTAAAATCACCTGTGATCCTTTAATCTTGGTTCCAGCTTGTAATTTTGACAATAAACCACCCAACCTCCAATTTAATCAGCCTACCATTATTATTATTATTATTATTATTATTATTATTATTATTATCATTTATTTGTATAACGCCTCAAAATTATGTAACACTTCTCAGATATGGATTAAAGATGGAAATAGAAAAGAAAGAAAAGGAATAAGGAGGGACGAAGAGAAGGAAGGAAGGAAAGAGAAGAAAAATATTTTATGGAGTTTAGAGTTTTAGAAGTAATAGAGTTGATGAAATAAAGAAGGGAGGAGCCTTTAAGATAATTGTTTTATTGGAACTGTAATAATTTCCTCTGCCTCTTTTTGGCTTTTAAACACACTTAGGTGCCTAGAAAAGGAGATCTATTTAATGCCAACAACCATACTAGATGCTGCCTGAAAAGAGCTAGTCCTGAGGAAGTGGAGCACCGATAATAATTTGAACATCCCAGGAAGTTATCTTGTCCTTTTGGTGTTTGGCTCCAGCGCATTGGCAACAAGGGCATATAAGCTGGTGATGGTCTCTCTGCTTATACCGAATCACTGCTTTGTATCATGGACAGATAAAGCATGCAGACCACACCTAAGTAGGAAACCCCTTGGTACCCTTATGTGCTCCTGCAAAGGCAATTCTTCCTCCATCTCACCCCTTTCTACTGTGCAGAAATAGAAAGTCCTGCCAAAATAAAAAAATCCTTAATAATATCATGAACACCATGGAAGCTCCAAGAGAAATTACTTATTCTGCAGTTCTCCAAAGTATTTATGAAGAACTTACTTGAGCATTAGGAGGTCAATTTTATGTAAGCCTTGAGCGGAAAAAAAAGATAAATCAATTTCTAGGTGATTAAACAAGGTGCTCAATAGACAATCTGACAGGAGCAATGTAATTTAAGACTTTTTGGTACACGTAAGCAACTAGGCGAGTGCAATGCTCTGGGTAGCAGTTTACATAAAAAATTCACTAGTTTTTAGGCTAATTTCCTTCTTTATATAAAGAGAGTCCACGGTATCATTCCTTACTGTTGGGAAATACTGAACCTGGTCACCAGGAGGAGGCAAAGAAACCCCAGCCAAAGGCTTAAATACCTCTCCCACTTCCCCCATGCCCCAGTCATTCTTTGCCTTTTGTTACAGGAGGATGGCAGAGAAGTGTCAGAAGATTTGGATTAGTTCCTTAGGAAGGGTATCTGCCCTTCAATATTCAATAATCAAGTAGTCTTTTCAGCCTCTCAGTGAGAGCATTGACGAAAGTAAGAGCCTGGAGATGCAGGGAGAGTCTTTCTGCTAACCCATCCAGACTGCCTGCTAACAGCTCCTAAGCAATCGATGTTGACGAGTTTCACTGCCTGCTTGTTTCCTTACTCAAGTCTATGTCAGGAGCGATGCTAGACTGTCACACTTCAGAGGCTGTATTTCTGTTCCACAGCATGGATTCTGTTAAGATCGTTTCTGAGATAATCCTGAGGGGGATTATTGAACAGTGGGGATTAATCAAATGTGATGCTTTGATTTTATGCTGCTTTATGTGTGAGATTTATTGGGCTCATAGACTGTTCTTTATGTGGCTGGAACGCACAGGTTTTTACTTTCTCTTTGAACGCTGCGCAGCTTGTAGCTTGGTGTGCTTTTTCTCATAGCAGGGATGGACCTGCCTTGCGCTTCATGTGACTGGGAGTGGTCTCGCTTTCATTTCCTCTTTCCTGACCGAGCTGGCTGTCGGAGAAGACACTTTTTCTCTTTTTTGTCTGGGTCTACGAGGTGGTGAGTGCCGTTTTTTGAGAAATAAAAAAGATTGTTTTATTTTATGTGTCCTACTGTCATTAGCTTAAGCTATGGAGGTTCTGAGATACTAGAGGGTACTCCCTCTATTCCAAATAGTAATACCTGTTGATAATGTGAGGAGGCCTTGGTATGCCCACCCTCTCAACTATGTTCCACATGCCTTGAACATATTATTATGTCTAATAAAGTTAACCACTTTTGTACCATTGACCTGTCCACCTCTGAGGACTCACCATCCCATGAGGTGCATACCCATCAGTCATCTCCTTCTACACATGCAGCTTCCCATAGCACACCTGATCCTCCATCTGAAGGGAGCCTTTTACTATCAGATTTTACTGTGCAGTTAAAAACAGCAGGATGTGAGGCCCTCAGTGCTTTACCTCGCCCTGCTAAACACAAGTGAAAGGTAAAACATAGCTCTCCTGTCCAGGGGTCATTGTGATTTATTGGATTTATCTGTTCTGACTCAGTTATCCGAGGTGAGTCACGCTCTGAGGCTTCAGAGGGTGAACTTCTGGGTCGGAGTCTTCTGCCTCTATGCCTCCTGCTGTGGAGGAACTGGCCTTTAGATTTAAGATTGAACACTTATGTTTTCTTCTAAAAGTGATCCTCTCTACATTAGAGGTTCCAGAGCCCAAGCTGCCTGATGAACCTTTGATTCCTAAATTAGACAGAGTGTAAGAGTACAGGCTAGTGCCATTAACTTTTCCTGTACCTGTAAAGATGGTGAACATTATTAAAAACAAATGGGACAGAATTGGATCTTCCTTTTCCCCTTTGGCTTCCTTTAAGAAATGATTCCTGGTCCCAGACTCTCAATTAGAATTGTGGGGTTCTGTCCCTAAGGATGGATGGCGACATCTCCACACTTGCCAAACATACTACTATCCCGCTTGAGGATAGCTCGTCGTTCAGAGAGCCAATGGATAAGAAGATAGAAACTTTTCTAAGAAATATATTCCAACATATGGGATACTTGTTTCAACCGGCAGCGACTGTTGCCTCGGTTGCTGGAGCAGCTACCTACTGGTGCGAGTCCTTATCGGAATTGATCAAGGTGGAGGGTCCAGGAAAGAATTAAAGCATTAAGAATTGCTAATTATTTTATCTGTGATGCAAACATGCAGATTATTTGCCTAAATGCTAAGGTGTCTGGTTTTTCAGTTAAGGCCCGTCGGGCACTCTGGCTAAAGTCCTGGTCTGCGGACATGACTTCTAAGTCCAGACTTCTCTCCCTCCCTTTTAAGGGAAAGATTTTATTTGTTCCAGGCCTGGACTCCATTATCTCCATGGTTACAGGGGGCAAGGGTGCCTTCCTACCGCAGGATAAAAAGAACAAGTCTAAGTTCTAATTTTTGTTCCTTTCATTCTGATAAATCCTAAAGACAGCAGCCCTCTGCTAAGCCAGAACAAACCAAGAGTACATGGAAGCCGATTCAGTCCTGGAATAAATCCAAGCAGAGCAAGAAGCCCGCCGAGACTAAATTTACATGAAGGGGCGGATCCCGATCCAGCACTGGATCATGTAGGCGGCAGACTGACAATCTTTTCAGACGCTTGGTTCATGGACATGCAGGATCATAGCTAAGGGATACAAGATAGGTTTCAAGTCTGATCCACCCAAGGGCAGATTTCTCTTCTCAAGCCTGTCTTCCAGACCAGAAAAGAGGGAAGCCTTTCTGGGATGCATCCGTGATCTGTCCCCCTTAGGGCTCATTGTCCCAGTACCTATAGCAGAAAGAGGTTCAGGATACTATTCAAACCTTTTCGTGGTCCATAAGAAGGAGGGAACTTTTCGCCAGATCCTGGACTTAAAGTGCTTAAACAAATTTCTAAACATCCCCTAGTTCAAGATGGGGACGATAAGGTCCATCCTTCCCTTAGTTCAGGAAGGACAGTTCATGACCACTATAGATTTGAAGGATGCTTACCTTCATGTTCCAATCCACAGGGAACACTTCCAGTTCCTAAGGCTTGCGTTCCTGGACCATCACTTCCAGTTCACTGCACTTCCGTTTGGTCTAGCTACTGCTCCAAGAACTTTTAAGAAGGTTCTGGGGGCTCTTCTAGCAGTCTCCAAAACCTAGGGTATAGCAGTAGCTCCCTAATTGGATGATATTCTGGTACAAGCACCATCTTTTTATCTGGCGGAGTACCATTCAGAATCTCTTCGCTTTCTTCTTCGATCTTATGGATGGAAGATAAACATAGAAAAGAGTTCTCTTATTCTAAAGACCATTGTAGAAATCCTGGGTACTATAATAGACTCCATATCCATGAGGATATTTCTAACAGACCAGAGGCGTTACAAGCTTGCTTCAGCATGTCTTGTGGCTCGGACCTCCTTAAGGCCCTCTGTGGCTCATTGTATGGAGGTAATTGGTCTCATGGTGTCCAGCATGGGCATCATATAATTTGTCAGGTTCCTTCTCAGACCGCTGCAACTGTGCATGCTGAGACAGTGGAATGGTGATCATTCAGATCTGTCTCAACAGATCTCTCTGGACAATGGGTCTAGAGAATCGCTCTCTTTGTGGCTCTGTCAGACCATCCTGGGAGATTGTGACTACGGATGCAAGTCTATCAGGATGGGGAGCTGTGTGGGGTGCCAAGAAGGCACATGGCCTGTGGTCTCAGGAGGAACGCTCCCTTCCGATCAACATTATGGAACTTTGAGCAATCTTCAATGCTCTGAAGGCTTGGCCCCTTCTGGGTTTGTCCCGGTTTATCAGATACCAATCAGACAATATAACCTTGGTGGCTTACATCAACCATCAGGGGGGAACAAGAAGCTCCCTAGCAATGAGGGAGGTATCTCAAATTCTGGAGTGGGTGGAGGCCAACAACTGTTCGTTGTCAGTGATCCGCATTCTGGGTGTGGACAACTGGGAAGCGTATTTTCTCAGTAGACAATCCTTTCATCTGGGGGAATGGTCCCTTCATCCCGAAGTGTTTGTGGAGATATGCAACAAGTACGGGACACCTGGAGATAGATCTGATGGCATCTCATCTCAATACCAAGCTACCCAGATATGGGTCGAGGTCCAGGGATCCTCAGGCGGAGCTAATATATGCATTAGCAGTGCCTTGGAGGTTCATTCTAATTTACCTTTTCCCACCGTTACCACTTCTCCCTCGTATAGTGGTCCGCATGATGCAGGAGCCGACATCAGTGATACTGATTGCTCCATCGTGGCCGCGAAGGATGTGGTTTGCGGATCTGGTGAGGATGTCATATTCTCCTCCGTGGAAGTTACCTTGTCCCATGGATCTGCTGGAACAAGGTCCTTTTGTTCTTCAAAATCTAAATTCTCTGAGGCTGACTGCGTAGAGATTGATTGCTAGCCAAGAGAGGTTTTTCTGAGAGAGTGATTGATACTCTCATTCCAGCTTGTAAGCATCTATCATAAGGTGTGGAGAACCTACTTATTCTGGCATGAAGAGCATAGATTTTCCTGACATAAAGTTAAGGTTGCCAGGATCCTATCGTTTCTCCAGGATGGACTGGAGAAGGGTTTTTTGCCAGTTCCCTGAGAGGACAGATTTAGCCCTATCTGTTTTACAGCACAAGAGGATCTCTGATCTTCCCGATGTGCAGTCCTTAAGTTAAGGCTCTGATTAGGATCAGACCTGTGTTTATATCTAAGGCTACTCCTTGGAGTCTAAATCTTGTTCTTAAGGTGTTGCAACGGGCTCCATTTGACCCTATGCATGAGATTGACATTAAATTATTGTCCTGGAAGGTTCTTTTTCTACTGGCTATTGCTTCTGCGTGCAGAGTATCTGAGATTGCCGCCTTGCAATGTGAGCCTCCTTATCTGGTGTTCCACTCTGATAAGGCTGTCCTACATACTGAGTTAGGTTTTCTTCCTAAGGTCGTGTCAGACCGCAACATCAATCAAGCGATTGTGGTTCCTTCCTTGTCTCCAAATCCTTCTTTTGCTTCATAATCTGGACATGGTTCGCTCCCTGAAGTTCTACCTTCAGGCTACTAAGGATTTTAGACAAACTTAGTCTTTGTTGTCTATTCAGGGAAGTGTAAGGGACAGAAGGTCTCTTCGACTTCCTTATCTTTTTGGTTAAGGAGTGTTATCCGCCTGGCTTATGAGACAGCGAGACATAAACCTCATCAGAGGTTTACGGCTCATTCTACTAGAGCAGTGGCTTCCTCTTGGGCCTTTAAGAATGAGGCCTCTATGGATCAGGTTTGTACTACCTGGTCCTCCTTACACACTTTTTCTAAATTTTATCTAAAGTTTGATGTTTTTGCTTTGGCTGAAGCAGCTTTCGGGAGAAAGGTTTTTCAGGCTGTGGTAGCCTCAGATTAGGGTCCGCCTCTCTTTTTGTCCATCCCGTTATCATTCAGTGTCCTCTAGAGCTTGGGTATAAGTTCACCAACAGTAAGGAATGATGCCATGGACTCTCCTTATTTTAAGAAGGAAAACATAAATTATGTTTACCAGATAATTTAATTTCCTTCTGTATAAGGAGAGTCCACTGCCCCTGTCCGTGTTCTCCAATGGGCAGTCCTCTAAATTATCCTACTGTTATCTCCTACTGTTCCTTGTTCCCTCTGCAGAAAGACTGGGGGATGGGGGAAGTGGGAGAGGTATTTAAGCCTTTGGCTGGGGTGTCTTTGCCTCCTCCTGGTGGCCAGGTTCAATGTTTCCCAATAGTAAGGAATGATTTTGTGGAGGAAATTAAATTATCTTGTAAGTATAATTTATGTTTTTGATAAAAAAGAGAGAACAATCATGTGCACATTTATAGGTGCAAACTAAGAAAACTTGATTAATTAATGTTTGATAAATTGAGCCCTATATGAGAGTGCTTATCAAATTCCATATTATTTTTATTACTGTACAACCTTGTATGCAATTTAGGTAGAGACTGCAGTTATGGTTTTACTTTTAAAGGGACATGAAACCCAAAATTTTTCTTTCATAATTTAGGTAGAACATACAATTTTAAACAACTTTCCAGTTAACTTCTATAATCAAATTTGCTTTATTCTTTTGTTAAAGGAGCAGCAATGTATCACTGGTTTCTAACTAAACACATGAGTGAGCCAATGACAATCAGTAGATATATGCAGCCACCAATCAGCAGCTAGAACCTAGGTTCTTTGCTGCTCCTGAGTTTACATAGATAAACCTTTCAGCGAAGGATAACGAGAGAAGCAAGCAAATTAAATTCTAGAAGTAAATTGGAAAGTTGTTTAAAATTGTATGTTCTATCTGAATCATGAATTTTTTGAGGGGTTTCATGTCCCTTTAAGTATGAAATTATTATCTCTACTTGTAATGGAATCCTCTGTTTTCTGAAATGTATGATAGATGTTATATATTCCTTAATTCCCTTATTCCCTGAATAGAATGAACCACATAGAATAGGGCTGCTGTGCTGTCTGCTTGGAATTATAAGGAACAAAGCAGTTGTACTGATAGAATCAGCAACTCTTTTTAGTTTTAGATTGTGATTATACATTGTTCACAGTTAATTTAATGCATTCCTGTGAAAACCACATGGTATGTAATCTAATTAAATGTTATTCAAACACGATTAAAGTTATTAATGTGTGTGGAACTGTGAAAATATCAGTTTGCTTTAGTTGGATTATAATTAAGGCTTTCGTTTTTCAAGGTTTATTAATTTCATTTATCAGAGGTTTTGTACTATTTTTAAATCTATGCTATTATTTCAAGTGTATGGTAGTTTGTGAATTATGGATGTTGTTAATTGTACAGTATCTAATGCAATAATGGTTTGACCTTTAATAAAGAAAATTTTGCACTGCTGAATTCTAGGCTCCAGTAAATTGTATTTTATTTTATAATATCAGACCTTTAAAAATAATTTGTAAATGGAGCGTCACAAAACGTTGTTGTTTCAGATTTCACTCAGTGGAGTCGAACAAAAGGACAGTAAAGTCAAAATGAAATGATTTAGATACCATGCACAATTTTAAAATTCTTTCTAGTTTACTTTGCTTTATATGTTCAAAGGAGATCAAGAGGTTTACTTTTCAACAAAGGGTACCAAGAGATTGAAGCAATTTTGATCATGAAAGTTTAATTTTTACTCAAAGGGAGATGAAACCCAATTTTCTTCTTTCATGATTCAGCTAGAGCATGTGACTTTAAACAGCTTTCCAATTTACTTTTTTTTTTAAATATAATTTGTTTTCTGTCTTTGGTATCCTTTGTTGAAAAGCATAGTTAGGTAGGCTCTGGAGCTTCTGATTGGTGGCTTTACATATATGCCACATGTTATTGGCTCACCCAAAGAGTTCAGCTATCTCCCAGTAGTGCATTGCTGCTTTTTCAACAAAGGATGCCAAGAAAATGAGGCACATTAGATAATATAAGTACATTGTGAAGTTGTTTAATTGTAATCATCTATCTGAATCCTGAAAGAAAAAAAATGGTTTTCATGTCCCTTTAACTGTCCCTTTATAGCTGGTAAAAGCTGCAGGTCTTATTCAATAGAATATGCTGGGTTGTCTAGATGTCAGCAATTCACAGGGACTGTATGATTAACAGCAGCTGAAAATCACAATATCTAAGTGAATCAATTTAAAGGGACGTGAAACCCATGAAAAGATACTAGTCCACTCAATATTTAAAACTGTTAAAAAAAGCAAAACTTGCAGGGACACACCTCTTGAAAAGCTTTTTAAGCTGTATTTACCTTATCTCCTCTGTTGTGGAAAATTAAAGAAAAATATAAAGTGAGCTATTCAGAAATCAGAATTAAAAAAAAGTTATTGGGAGTTGGTGTTTTATGTCTCTTTAAGATTGGATAATTCATACTATTATATACCTAAAGAATGTAAATATTAGTTTTAAATGTTAAAAGGTTGGAAAACAATTCTAATTGATGTAAATGTTGAACATGCCAAAAATGTTCTTGGTGATACTGCATAATGCAGGTAATCTGCTACCTGTTGTACAAAATGAAATTTTAAACCATATGTTTCTGGTTGGTCTTGTATTTTGAGTCAATATATTGGGGAAAAAAATAAATAAGTGTTGCATATATGCAGCCAACATTTACAATGAACTGATAACAGGCATTAACCCAATGGCTGCCAGAGATTGATATATATTGCAGAATTTAGATTTTTTTTTTCCCACCATGGGCGCCATGTATTAAACGGCGGGCGGACAGCTTCTTAACTCGCAAAGCTGTCCGCCCGCCTCCGCTACACACGGGCAGCGGATCTCTTGATCTGCTTGCCCGTATGTATCATTACACACTCATCGGAGTGTGTAATGCCCGCCCCTTCAATCGTGTGACCAATCACGCGACTGAAGGGGCTGTCAATCACCGAGAGCGAGCGTGCTCTCAGTGATTTTGCTTCGCCACCTAAGAGGTGGCATAGGGTGTAGGAAGCAGCGGTCTAATGACCACTGCTTCTTACATTGCCGGAAGCAGGCTCGCATATGTGAACCTGCCCCGCAAAGGCTCCGGAGCAGCTTTCGCTGCTTCGTACATGTTTTTTTTATGGCTTCTGATGTATAATGTTTAAAACCTACCTCCTCTTATGTAAGTTTACCAGTGTAAGGAATGCTTTCAATAGGTACTGACAATACCTTTTAGGTTTCTGAAGGCTGCAAGAATTGGTTTCTATTTAGGTATGAGCAGAATCTTTAAAGTTTCAACGGAAATTCAGCAGAAAATGTCACTAACAGTGTTTAAACACACAAATTAAACTGCATTTTGCTTGTCCCTTTTATTACATTTCTCTTTTGAATAACATTTTTGAAACATCTTATCTATGTTTATGCATTTCAATAAGACATTCAAGGATTTCATTACCAAAAACTTGTGCAAATAGTACTAGTTCTATAGTAGCATTGGCAACCCCAACACAAAAAGCAATAAAAAGTTTTATGGAACGCGGATAACTAGAAACGTATTATATCCGTAAGTCTGTAAGATGAATTAAAATTGCCATAGCAACTTGGGTTGCTGTAATATATTTAATCCAATAAAGATATGCTAGCAATATTGAATTGACAGAGATATGATTATGTTTCACCGGTGTGAAAATAGCATGTTGAGAATCAAATGAGAAATTGTGGTTATTAAAATAAATTATGCAACCAGTCAAGCTATGTGGGAGCTATACTTAAAAATAATAGTATGTGGTTCTGCTATTTTATCTACATAAACTTGCAATGCTATGTTAAGCTTATGAAGATGGACATGCACCTGCTTTCCTTTGGCTCAACTATTAAATCAAGTTGGTATCTAGAGTCAGAGCAGATGGAACATCTGCTACCTGAGGTCCTGTTGCTTGTAATCTTCAAAAGATTTATCTCTCATTTCCAAGAATTAATTGTTATGGAACTTCAATGTATAAGGTCTAAATGAAAAAAAAAAACAACAACTTGTTTACATAGCGTTTGGAAGTGTCCGTGGTGCTGAAACTGTTGCTGGATGCACAGCTGTTGTTTGAAATAGAATATTTGTTGTAAAGGAGCAATACGTATTGTTGAGTTTGTTGGTGGAATAGAAATAATGTGTACAGCAGTTGATCATTTAAGCTCCTTGAAAGTGGTATGGAATTAGGCAACAGTATATTTAAAATTTGGGCATACATTTCTAAACAACTTATTCTAGTAAAAGTTATCATTTCTATATTATGGCCATAAGCTTCATGCACACATTTTTGCCTCCTGTACATACTCTTTTTTTTCCTGGGATCATGCACTAATGACACACATGCACACATGAAAAAGAGAATTTTAAAATAAAATTAAAATACAATCTTAAGATCTCATTTATAAACCTCTAAATATTATTTACATACAATATCAGCTGAAAATATATTTTTCCTAAGAGTTGAATTATCAAAGATGGGGAATGCAGTAATATATCTTAGGCTATGAACCACAGTGATAAAGTTAAGTATTTTTTCAGTCTCTTTACTCTCTCCAAATTACATGTAAAAGATGTTATAATAATAAGATGGGTAATTTATTTAGCTTATGTTTCTCCACCACACCCCCCCCCCTCCCCCTATTCTTCTTTTTTTCTATTAAGGAGTTAGGAAGACAAAATAAAAGTGGCAGCGATTCTGCCTTATTGGCCAAGATGGTACTGG
This sequence comes from Bombina bombina, assembly GCF_027579735.1. NCBI lineage: Eukaryota > Metazoa > Chordata > Amphibia > Anura > Bombinatoridae > Bombina > Bombina bombina. The sequence goes on from NC_069499.1 coordinate 501,558,978, forward strand.
TTGCATCTTCTGATGTGACTGACTGAATGTAAACCTTGTAATCTATTTATTATTCCAAGTTCCACTTTTTCATCCAAATTTACAGGCCTTGCATCTGGTGGCTTGTAGGCCATTTACAGAAAGTTGGACTTTCTTATTTAATGATGGAGGAACTGTGAGATATCAACGTATTAATAAACTTTTATTGAGGTTTGAATGTCTTCCCTTGATGCAGTCACATGAAAATTATTTGGATTGGATTGCTGTAAATGATACACAGTTCATATATAAAGAATTCAGAGGTTTCTACTCTAGTATACACTGATCATATTATATCAGACAGTTAGGTTTTAGAGACATCTACACTGCAGAGGTTTTAGGCTCATTCTCCAGTTAAATGGAGCAGATATCACTTCTGATGACCTATGTAAGTGGTTAATAAATAGTTTGCTTTACACATCTCTAAAGTATTACTGGATGTTCATGCTTTACGGTGTAGCAGATATGTTTTGTATTCCATATTTGCTTTAAAATAAAACATACATTTCTTAATGATTTATTGAAATCATGTGCATTTCTTGTGATATTTGCTCTTGTATACTTACTGCTTTGGTATGTTTTCAATTGGTGAATGCTACAAGGTTGAGGCAAAATCAACAGAAATTAAACCCTTTCATATAGTTGTTTTCATATCATGCGTTACTCCCTTATGCAGTTATTTTACGTTTTTTCCTTTTTTTTGTACTGCTTTATAAATTATATTGTGGTTTTTCTCTCTCCTTGGAAAACATGCCAGTGATGAGTTCTAGGTATGTGACTGAGCCAAGATACAGAAACAATGATAATTATTACTTCATTTTATTTATTTTTTCTCAACATACAGAAACCTTTCATATTATGAATAAACTGCTGAATGATTTTTTAAATAAATTTATGAATAAATTGCTTTAAGGAGGAAAATTATATGTATAGAGAATAAGAGTTCATGATGAAAACGTATTAGATGCAGAGAGCACTCAAATGCATGCATGAAAATATTTTCACACATAATTCCACCTTATCATAGTGTTTGATATCCTTATGTTAATAATATGCAAAAATATGCTTTATATATGTCTTTTTGTAAGTGCACTTAGAGCAATGGAGATAAGTCAGAAATGTATATAATATTTTTTTAATTTCACATCCTTGCACAATGAACAGAAACCAAAAAAGTTTAAAGGAACAGTTTACTTGAAATGTTTTATTGTTTTAAAAAGATAGATAATCCCTTTATTACCCTTTCCCTATTTTATCATAGCCAACATTGTTATATTAAAGGGGCAGCCTAGTCCACAATTTTTATTGTTTAAAAAGATAGATCATCCCTTTATTACTGATTCCTCAATTTTGCATAACCAACATGGTTATTTTAAAATCCTTTTTTTGCCTCTGTGATTACATGTACCTAAGCCTAAGCAGACCTTATTTCAGTTATTTTGACAGACTTGCATTTTAGCCAATCAGTGCTGACTCACAAATAAGTCCACAGGAGTGAGCACACAATTATCTATGTGACACACATGAACTAGCATTGTCTAACTTTGAAAAGCTGTCAAAATGCACTGAGATAAGAGCCGGCCTTCAAGGACTTTGAAATTAGCATGTGAGCTCACCTAGGCTTAGCTTTCAACAAAGAATACCAAGAGAATGAAGCAAATTTGATGATAAAAGTAAATTGGAACGTTTACCCCACAATAATTACAAATAGGGATACTCAACCAATCCTTGGAATTGTAATCCAAAAGAAAAAGTTGAATTGGAGGAATTGAAGTTAAGAAGTAAAGACGCCAAAGCATTGTTAGCCCAACAATCTGGGAGTAAGCTCAGTGACACGAACAGTCCGGTGAGTTAGGGGAGAAGCAGACTCTGGGAGGACTTTAACTGTAGAGTGCACAGTCTGTGCAGCGATCCATAAGAGAGTGACAGACTGGTGGGTGATCATTTGGGAGGTCTTGGAGGACTGATGGAAGACATACACAACTGATTGATGAAGGTCTGGTGAGCATACTTGCAATATTATTCCTTTTTATATATATAACATTCTGGAAGGACTAACTCTGAGCTGTTTTTGATTGGTCTAACGTATGACTGGGACATGAGTCATCTAATCGTATTAAATGCAACCTATGCCACTAATTGACGATCTAATCCTTGCATGTCTTTGACATCTTTGCAATTTAGTATGATTGCCTGGCTTAACTACTGAATTGAGCAACCTTGCTAACCTTTACACTCATACTCTTTATTTACTTACAATGGATTTTGGAGTCATGAGGTGACTGTCTAAATCCTAGTGTGGCTAGGTATAGGAAATTCAACTTTTTCTTTTGGATTACAATTCCCAAGATTGATTGAGTATCCCTACTCATATTTATTGTGGGGTACCCTGATATTTGGGACTTTATTAGATAATTTTCCTCCTTTTCCCTTAGGGGCTTATTATTTATTGCTATTATTTAGTTTTAGTTTGTTTGTGATTAAATATAGATTATCCCTCCGTTCTTTGCATTGCAGTTACCAATGCAAATAAGTTTGTGCTGGATAGGTTCCATTGCATTTTTTTATTATTATTTGTAATTTATTTTGTTTGGAACGGGTGCACTGGGAAACCCCAATGGAAATTGGTTAGAGGCTACCAAATACTCAAGGGCTTTGATACATTCCCTAGTAGCTGGTAATAATATTGGATACATTTGTATGTGTTTATATGTGTATATATGTCTGTAAATACATATATACACATACAAAAACTTATGTACACACATATATACATATATATATATATATATATATATATATATATATATATATATATATATATATATATATATACATACATATACATGTTTATACATGTGTATGTATGTTTCTCTATGTTAAAGCCCTTTGCAGCCTTTTTTTCTCTCTATCACCTGAGACCTCATATCTGTGAGCCCTAATAACATTTGTTTGCAGTATTTAAAAAAAATAATATATATATATATATATATATATATATATATATAATTAGACAGTTATGAGTGTAACTATAATTGAATTTTGATGTGTTTTGTGCAACTTTTTTTGACTCATGTAACAGTTAACCAGAACTCTGAAGTCACGCTACCCCAACGCACGTTAAATTCAATTGTGCTCAAGAAAATGCGAAACACATTTACTTTCATGAACAAACAAACACTTTGAAAAGCGCCAAACACCTATAACCTTATAATACTGCTTAGTAAGCCAAATCTAAGTGATATTTTAATACATAAAATATTGCATATAAATTCCAATGATATTAAAGCATTCAATACAATAAAAATAGATAAATAATAAAATAAAACTTCCTACTTTCTTGCAGGTAGTGTCTCTTTAAATGCTTGTATGGAAATGTCCAAAAATAAAAGCAATTCACTTTTTTCTTTTTTCTTGTGCAGCTCCTTTTAAATCACTGGTGTGGTAGCGATTAGATAGAAACTAAAAAGAAAAAGACATGGAGCGCAAGGAAGAAAACAGAGAACAGATCATTGTGCAGTATATCAGATTTTAAAATGACAATTTATTAATAGCATAAAACAAACTCACAAAACAAACCCTCAAACAATATGAGGTATGTAGCAGCGTCTTGTATATATGTTACTATACGTTTTCACAATATCCAGTTTCACCCTGCTGGTTTATCTGGTTGTGACCATCCAGTCTCGATGTTTCTTACACAAAGTCAGGATATATTGTCTTTGTTGTAGTCCTTCAAAAACAGAGATTTCCCTCCTGCGGTGGTTCAATCTGTATAGCCGGCAACAGATTCTCCTAACCTGGAGGGATTGTAACGTAACTCAACGTGTGCGTGTGGGCGTGGCCTTACGCGTTTCGCGGGACTCCTCCCGCTTCGTCAGAGAAACATGGAGACTGGATGGTCACAACCAGATAAACCAGCAGGGTGAAACTGGATATTGTGAAAACGTATAGTAACATCTATACAAGACGCTGCTACATACCTCATATTGCTGAGGGTTTGTTTTGTGAGTTTGTTTTTTGCTATTAATAAATTGTCATTTTAAAATCTAATATACTGCACAATGATCTGTTCTCTATTTTCTTCCTTGCGCTCCATGTCTTTTTCTTTTAAGTTTCTATCTCATCGCTACCACATTTAATTTCAACTTGTAATTCACATGCTACTTCCAACGCGCACAAAGAGCCGCAATAAACCCTGTTTTTGCTCACGTGCAGCAGTTAGCACTCCACTCGTAACCTAGCCTTAGAAAGATAATTTCAGAGAAAGAAATAAGCTAGCATATGACAGATAATAAGGAAGTTCTGCTATATTTTATAAATAATATTTTTTAATAAAGACTTGAAACGTGATATCACTTTAAAAAAGACATTCTAGTCAAAATTGAAATGCACATTAGTACACTTCAGTTTTTAATAGAGAAATTGGAGGGAAAAAAACACTTCTAGTAAAAGTGATCATTATTTTGCCAAACAAAGTAACATTTGTTTTAACAAAAATAGCAGACTATTAGTATTACATCTTTAAATGGACATAGTCATAATTAAACTTTTATGAGTCAAATCGAACCTGCAATTAAAAAAAAACTTCCTAATTTAATTATATTTTTAAATTCATCAGGGACAATAAACTTACATGATTCAGAAATAGGATGTACTTTTAAAAAGAAAACTTTCTAGTTTACTTCTATTATCAAACCATCTTTCTATATGCACACTGTCTGAGGCACCAGCTCCAACTAAACATGTAAGGGAGATCACATCAGGGGCGTAAAATATGCCACTGGATCACAGTGTATAGATTTATGAGTCTGTGATTGGCTGATGACTGTCACATGATACACGAGGTGGGGTTATAGAAGAAAATTTGAAATTTATCAGAAAAACATATGCTGCTCATTTTATATTCAGAGTAAGTGCAATTATGCGTTTATTAACTATCGGCTAGATTTAGAGTTTTGTCTGTAATGACCCGCGTAGCTAACGCTGGCTTTTTTCTGGCCGCACCTTCAAAATAACTCTGGTATTGAGAGTCCACAGAATGGCTGCGTTAGGCTCCAAAAAAGGAGCGTAGAGCATATTTAACACAACTGCAACTCTCGATACCAGAGTTGCTTACGGACGCGGCCAGCCTCAAAAACGTGTTCGTGCACGATTCCCCCATAGGAAACAATGGGGCTGTTTGAGCTGAAAAAAAACCTAACACCTGCAAAAAAGCTGCGTTCAGCTCCTAACGCAGCCCCATTGTTTGCTATGGGGAAACACTTCCTATGTCTGCAACTAACACTCTAACATGTACCCCGAGTCTAAACACCCCTAACCTTACACTTATTAACCCCTAATCTGCCGCCCCCGCTATCGCTGACCACTGCATATTATTATTAACCCCTAATCTGCCGCTCCGTAAACCGCCGCTACTTACATTATCCCTATGTACCCCTAATCTGCTGCCCCTAACACCGCCGACCCCTATATTATATTTATTAACCCCTAATCTGCCCCCCACAACGTCGCCTCCACCTGCCTACACTTATTAACCCCTAATCTGCCGCCGGACCGCACCGCTATTATAATAAAGTTATTAACCCCTAATCCGCCTCACTAACCCTATAATAAATAGTATTAACCCCTAATCTGCCCTCCCTAACATCGCCGACACCTAACTTCAAACATTAACCCCTAATCTGCCGACTGGAGCTCACCGCTATTCTAATAAATGTATTAACCCCTAAAGCTAAGTCTAACCCTAACACTAACACCCCCCTAACTTAAATATAATTTAAATCTAACAAAATTAATTAACTCTTATTAAATAACTTATTCCTATTTAAAGCTAAATACTTACCTGTAAAATAAATCCTAATATAGCTACAATATCAATTATAATTATATTATAGCTATTTTAGGATTTATATTTATTTTACAGGTAACTTTGTATTTATTTTAACCAGGTACAATAGCTATTAAATAGTTAAGAACTATTTAATAGTTACCTAGTTAAAATAAGTACAAAATTACCTGTAAAATAAATCCTAACCTAAGTTACAATTAAACCTAACACTATACTATCATTAAATTAATTAAATAAAATACCTACAATTACCTACAATTAAACCTAACACTACACTATCAATACATTAATTAAATACAATACCTACAAATAACTACAATGAAAGAAACTAACTAAAGTACAAAAAATAAAAAAGAACTAAGTTACAAAAAATAAAAAAATATTTACAAACATTAGAAATATATTACAACAATTTTAAACTAATTACACCTACTCTAAGCCCCCTAATAAAATAACAAAGACCCCCAAAATAAAAAAAATGCCCTACTCTATTCTAAATTACTAAAGTTCAAAGCTCTTTTACCTTACCAGCCCTGAACAGGGCCCTTTGCGGGGCATGCCCCAAGAAGTTCAGCTCTTTTGCCTGTAAAAAAAAAACATACAATACCCCCACCCAACATTACAACCCACCACCCACATACCCCTAATCTAACCCAAACCCCCCTTAAATAAACCTAACCCTAAGCCCCTGAAGATCTCCCTACCTTGAGTCGTCTTCACCCAGCCGAGCCAAATTCTTCATCCAAGCGGAGCAAGAGAGGTCCTCCATCCGGTAGAAGTCTTCATCCAAGCGGGGCAGAAGAGGTCTTCCATCCGATTGAAGTCTTCATCCAAGCGGGATCTTCTATCGTCATCCATCCGGAGTGGAGCGGCAGCATCCTGAAGACCAATCGGATTGGATTAGCCAATCGGATTGAACTTGATTCTGATTGGCTGATTCCATCAGCCAATCAGAATATTCCTACCTTAATTCCGATTGGCTGATAGAATCCTATCAGCCAATCGGAATTCGAGGGACGCCATCTTGGATGACGTCATTTAAAGGAACCGTCATTCGTCGTTCAGTCGTCGGCCAGGATGGATGTTCTGCGTCGGAGGTCTTCAGGATGCTGCCGCTCCGCTCCGGATGGATGACGATAGAAGATTCCGCTTGGATGAAGACTTCAATCGGATGGAAGACCTCTTCTGCCCCGCTTGGATGAAGACTTCTACCGGATGGAGGACCTCTTCTTGCTCCGCTTGGATGAAGAATTTGGCTCGGCTGGGTGAAGACGACTCAAGGTAGGGAGATCTTCAGGGGCTTAGTGTTAGGTTTATTTAAGGGGGGTTTGGGTTAGATTAGGGGTATGTGGGTGGTGGGTTGTAATGTTGGGTGGGGGTATTGTATGTTTTTTTTTTACAGGCAAAAGAGCTGAACTTCTTGGGGCATGCCCCGCAAAGGGCCCTGTTCAGGGCTGGTAAGGTAAAAGAGCTTTGAACTTTAGAAATTTAGAATAGGGTAGGGCATTTTTTTATTTTGGGGGGGCTTTGTTATTTTATTAGGGGGCTTAGAGTAGGTGTAATTAGTTTAAAATTGTTGTAATATATTTCTAATGTTTGTAAATGTTTTTTTATTTTTTGTAACTTAGTTCTTTTTTATTTTTTGTACTTTAGTTAGTTTTTTTCATTGTAGTTATTTGTAGGTATTGTATTTAATTAATGTATTGATAGTGTAGTGTTAGGTTTAATTGTAGGTAATTGTAGGTATTTTATTTAATTAATTTAATGATAGTATAGTGTTAGGTTTAATTGTAACTTAGGTTAGGATTTATTTTACAGGTAATTTTGTACTTATTTTAATTAGGTAACTAATAAATAGTTCTTAACTATTTAATAGCTATTGTACCTGGTTAAAATAATTACAAAGTTACCTGTAAAATAAATATAAATTCTAAAATAGCTATAATATAATTATAATTTATATTGTAGCTATATTAGGATTTATTTTACAGGTAAGTATTTAGCTTTAAATAGGAATACGTTATTTAATAAGAGTTAATTTATTTCGTTAGAATAAAATTATATTTAACTTAGGGGGGTGTTAGGGTTAGGGTTAGAATTAGCTTTAGGGGTTAAAAAATTTATTAGAATAGCGGTGAGCTCCGGTCGGCAGATTAGGGGTTAATTATTGTAGGTAGCTGGCTGCGACGTTGTGGGGGGCAGGTTAGGGGTTAATAAATATAATATAGGGGTCGGCGGTGTTAGGGGCAGCAGATTAGGGGTACATAAGGATAATGTAGGTGGCGGCGCTTTGCGGTCGACAGATTAGGGGTTAATAAGCGTAGGTAGGTAACGGCGACGTTGTGGGGGGCAGATTAGGGGCTAATAAATATAGGGATCGGCGGTGTTAGGGGCAGCAGATTAGGGGTACATAGCTATAATGTAGGTGACGGCTCTTTGCGGTCGGCAGATTAGGGGTTAATTATTGTAGGTAGCTGGCTGCGACGTTGTGGGGGCAGGTTAGGGGTTAATAAATATAATATAGGGGTCGGCGGTGTTAGGGGCAGCAGATTAGGGGTACATAAGTATAACGTAGGTGGCGGTCGGCAGATTAGGGGTTAAAAAAAATTAATCGAGTGGCGGCGATGTGGGGGGACCTCGGTTTAGGGGTACATAGGTAGTTTATGGGTGTTAGTGTACTTTAGAGCACAGTAGTTAAGAGCTTTATAAACCGGCGTTAGCCCAGAAAGCTCTTAACTACTGACTTTTTTCTGCGGCTGGAGTTTTGTCGTTAGATTTCTAACGCTCACTTCAGACACAACTCTAAATACCGGAGTTAGAAAGATCCCATTGAAAAGATAGGATACGCAATTGACGTAAGGGGATCTGCGGTATGGAAAAGTCGCGGCTGGAAAGTGAGCGTTAGACCCTTTCCTGACTGACTCTAAATACCGGCGGTAGCCCGAAACCAGCGTTAGGAGCCTCTAACGCTGGTTTTCACGGCTACCGCCAAACTCCAAATCTAGGCCTATGTAATTCTACTTTATATAACTATGTAATTCTGCTGTATATAACTATGTAATTCTACTGTATATAACTATGTAATTCTACTGTATATAACAATGTAATTCTACTGTATATACTGCATTCCTTTAAGTAAAGGTTTTAACATGAAGTCAAAAATAATTTTTGTTCACCCTTTGATAAGATTGCATTCAGCTATTCCTTCATTAAACATGTCTGATATTACAAGGGTTTGGTTTCGCAAATTTTAAATCATAAATATATATTTTCAATGGCTTTCTTTGGATTGATATATATTTTCCCATAAGAAATATGTGTAGTAACAGACATGAATGCTGCCCATACAAAGTTGTTTCAGCCTGCATGCACACCTCACAGGGATAACAGCAGGGTGCTAGCCTGTTTTGATAGAGGAACGCAATATGAGGGTCAATCAAGATGCAATTTCCTTTTCACCCCTACTGTGAAAATCAACACACAGAAAATCTATGATTTTGTTGCCACCATTGGTATGTGTGCTTGTCAGTGGAAAACTGAAAGCTCTAATTAAGCTACATCAACACTATAGGAAACATATACCATAAACTGGTCTGCTGTGGGTGAGATCAAAAACTTTCTGTTTTATTTAGGAAATGAAGCTTATGTAATTTCCTAGTTGACCATTTCAATACTTTGAAAATTTTGCAATGAGTTTTTGGATGTTTTTAATATGGCAACGGGGCAGAGATGGGTGAATGTCCCTTTTTTCTTTATCAGACGACATCTGGTTTATGATTTTTCCAGCACATTTGAATATTGATTGGCATATTTTAATAAAAAATAATTATTTTAAAATACTGACATTAAAATTTGAGTTGATTATTGCTGACTATTTGAATGTAAATCTAGGTATATTTGCTCTTTTTAAACATACATTTTATATTCAATTTTCAATATAGTGAAATGTAACATTGTTTTTAAACTATTTTGCAAATAGTCAACATTTTCTAAAAAAAAGCATAATTTATGTAAGAACTTACCTGATAAATTAATTTCTTTCATATTAGCAAGAGTCCATGAGCTAGTGACGTATGGGATATACATTCCTACCAGGAGGGGCAAAGTTTCCCAAACCTCAAAATGCCTATAAATACACCCCTCACCACACCCACAAATCAGTTTAACGCATAGCCAAGAAGTGGGGTGATAAGAAAAAAGTGCGAAAGCATAAAAAATAAGGAATTGGAATAATTGTGCTTTATACAAAAAAATCATAACCACCACAAAAAGGGTGGGCCTCATGGACTCTTGCTAATATGAAAGAAATGAATTTATCAGGTAAGTTCTTACATAAATTATGTTTTCTTTCATGTAATTAGCAAGAGTCCATGAGCTAGTGACGTATGGGATAATGACTACCCAAGATGTGGATCTTCCACACAAGAGTCACTAGAGAGGGAGGGATAAAATAAAGACAGCCAATTCCGCTGAAAATAATCCACACCCAAAACAAAGTTTAAATCTTATAATGAAAAAAACTGAAATTATAAGCAGAAGAATCAAACTGAAACAGCTGCCTGAAGTACTTTTCTACCAAAAACTGCTTCAGAAGAAGAAAACACATCAAAATGGTAGAATTTAGTAAAAGTATGCAAAGAAGACCAAGTTGCTGCTTTGCAAATCTGATCAACCGAAGCTTCATTCCTAAATGCCCAGGAAGTAGAAACTGACCTAGTAGAATGAGCTGTAATCCTTTGAGGCGGAGTTTTACCCGACTCGACATAAGCATGATGAATTAAAGATTTCAACCAAGATGCCAAAGAAATGGCAGAAGCCTTCTGACCTTTCCTAGAACCGGAAAAGATAACAAATAGACTAGAAGTCTTTCGGAAATTCTTAGTAGCTTCAACATAATATTTCAAAGCTCCAACTACATAGAACATAGAACATAGATATTGACGGCAGATAAGAGCCATAGGCCCAGCAAGTCTGCCCGACCTTACCTAACAGTATAAACTTATCTAGTTCATAGGATAGCCCTATGCTTGTCCCATGCATTTTTAAAGTCCCCCACAGTGTTTGTTGCTACTACCTCTTGAGGAAGTTTATTCCATAAATCAATCACTCTTTCTGTAAAGAAGTGCTTCCTCAAATTACTCCTGAATCTACTACCCTTTAGCTTGAGCTCATGACCCCTTGTTCTTGAATCCAAAGAATGCAATGATTTCTCCTTAGAATTCTTAGGATTAGGACATAATGAAGGAACCACAATTTCTCTACTAATGTTGTTAGAATTCCCAACCTTAGGTAAAAATTTAAAAGAAGTTCGCAACACCGCCTTATCCTGATGAAAAATCAGAAAAGGAGACTCACAAGAAAGAGCAGATAATTCAGAGACTCTTCTGGCAGAAGAGATGGCCAAAAGGAACACAACTTTCCAAGAAAGTAATTTAATGTCCAAAGAATGCATAGGTTCAAACGGAGGAGCTTGAAGAGCCCCCAGAACCAAATTCAAACTCCAAGGAGGAGAAATTGACTTAATGATTTGTGGGTGTGGTGAGGGGTGTATTTATAGGCATTTTGAGGTTTGGGAAACTTTGCCCCTCCTGGTAGGAATGTATATCCCATACCTCACTAGCTCATGGACTCTTGCTAATTACATGAAAGAAAGGTTAATTTAGTCTAGTGTTCTTCAAACCACAGGTCACGATCCATTACTGGGTTGCAACACCATGTTTACTTAGTGTCTCAACTTGTGTGTGTGTTGTAGGAGAGTGTGTGTTATAGGAGAGTGTGTGTTTTATAGGAGAGTGGTGTGTTGTAGGAGAGTGTGTGTTGTAGTAGAGTGTGTGTTATAGGAGAGTGGTGTTTGTTGTAGGAGAGTGTGTGTTATAGGAGAGTGCGTGTTATAGGAGAGTGTGTGTTGTAGGAGAGTATGTGTTGCAGGAGAGTGTGTGTTATATGAGAGTGGTGTGTGTTGTAGGAGAGTGTGTGTTGTAGGAGAGTGTGTGTTGCAGGAGAGTATGTTTTATAGGAGAGTGGTGTGTGTTGTATGAGAGTGTGTGTTGTAGGAGAGTGTGTGTTGTAGGAGATTGTGTATTAGAGGAGAGTGGTGTGTGTTGTAGGAGAGTGTGTGTTGTAGGAGAGTGTGTGTTGCAGGAGAGTGTGTGTTAGAGGAGAGTGGTTTGTGTTGTAGGAGAGTGTGTGTTGTAGGAGAGTGTGTGTTGTAGGAGACTGTGTGTTGCACACAAGTGTGTGTTTGAGGAGAGTGGTGTGTGTTGTAGGAGAGTGTGTGTTGCAGGAGAGTGTGTTTTATAGGAGAGTGGTGTGTGTTGTATGAGAGTGTGTGTTGTAGGAGAGTGTGTGTTGCAGGAGAGTGTGTGTTGCAGGAGAGTGTGTGTTAGAGGAGAGTGGTGTGTGTTGTAGGAGAGTGTGTGTTGCAGAAGAGTGTGTGTTGCAGAAGAGTGTGTGTTGTAGGAGAGTGTGTGTTGCAGGAGAGTGTGTGTTAGAGGAGAGTGGTGTATGTTGTAGGAGAGTGTGTGTTGTAGGAGAGTGTGCTTTGCAGGAGAGTGTGTTTTATAGGAGAGTGGTGTGTGTTGTATGAGATTGTGTGTTGCAGGAGAGTGTGTGTTATAGGAGAGTGGTGTGTGTTGTAAGAGAGTGTGTGTTGCAGGAGAGTGTGTGGGAATGTTGTATTAGATTGTGTGTGTGTGTTGTATGAGAGTGTGTGTTGCAGGAGAGTGTCTGGGCATGTTGTATGAGATTGTGTTTGTGTTGTATGTGAGTGTGTCTTGCAGGAGAGTGTGTGGGCATGTTGTATAAGAGTGTATGTGTGTGTGTTATATGAGAGTGTGTTTTATGAGTGTGTGTGTGTGTGGTGTGTGTATGTTATTATCTTTTACAACACTTCCAAGTTTGAATACCATCAGAAATAAAGGATACCAACAGATTTTAGTCACTTTGCCAAAAATTGCTTGTTTCTTGTATATTTATTCATAAATGTGCAGACCAAGCATATAAATATGGTCACAAAGGTATGTGGTATCATGGCACTGGGTCTTGGAAAAAAAGTTTGATAAACAGTGATGTAATCAACTCTTAATTATTATTATTTTTTATGTTATTTATGTTTTTAAATAAAAAAAAAACTCTCTAAAGCTCTCTAAAACATAAACCACAGTATAAGATCAGCAGGCAACATTTAACATCTTAATGGGACAGTACATTGTAAAATTGTTTTCCCATTAATGGGTTGAGCATATACATGCTTCTTTATCTTGTATCTGTCCATAAACCAATCACTTATACTTGTAGTGAACAATGAAAAATTAACATTTAATTTCCTTATCTCTTATATACCCCACTGGGAGTGTAATTGGTTCTGCTGGCTGTGTTTACACCCTAAGGCCAAAAACTTTCAGAATATGTGGGGATACCGCAGGCTAATCCAACCATTTCAAATGCCATTATAAGGGTAAAGGAAATACTTGAAAACAATTTAAAATAATCCATCAGGTAAAGTGGATCATTGGGAACAAATTTAAGGGGAGACTTTTTTGAGTAAACTGTCTCTTTAAGCTGAGACCTCACTATTAAAGGGACATTACAGTTACAATTATGCTTCCAATCTAAAGGGGAGGAGAGTCCACAGCTTCATTCATTACTTGTGGCAATTAAGAACCTGGCCACCAGGAGGAAGCAAAGACACCCCAGCCAAAGGCTTAAATACCTCCCCCACTTTACTCATCCCCCAGTAATTATTTGCATTTCATCTAAGGAGGTTGGCAGAGAAGTGTCAGAAGATTCGGAGTAGTCTCTTATGGAGGACTGGAGTTTTAAGTAGTCCTGTCAGCCTCTCAGTGAGAGCTTGGGTGAAAGTTAGAGTCCTGAGATGCCGGGAGAGTCTTTCTGCGAAACCATCCAACTCATTTTAACAGCTCCATAGGCAATCAGCATTGACGAGTTTCGCTGCCTGCTTTCTACACTCAAGTCCATGTCAGGAGCTATGCTACTACACTGTCACACTTGAGAGGCTGTGTTCCTGTTCCACGGCATAGATTCTGGTAAGATTGTTTCATTTTTTTGTACATATAATGATAACGCAGAAGACAGGGTCACAGTGTGATACCTTTTATCTTTATAGAATCAAGGGATAATATCCCTGGAATGGGAATTATTGAACAGTAGGGGTTATGTACATAATATTGTTTATTGTCATTGCTACAATATGTGTGAGATGAGGCTCTGGCAATGGCTGGACTTTTAGTTCATTTCGGGGAGTATTTGCGGGGCCAATTTGGCGTGTTTTTCTCCCTAGTGCAGGGGCGGTCCTGCGAGGCATTCCTTCTGACCAGGTGTGGCCTATTCAACTTCCTCTGCTTGATCACCGGTTGCAGGAGACAAAACTTTTTTGTGGTCCGGTTCATAGGAGGTGATGAGTGCCCCAGCCATTGGATGTTATAAAAGTGCCATTTTTCATATATTATATCTAGTCTGTAATAAAGGTGCAAGCTATGGAGGACTCTGATGTGTTAGAGGGTACTCCCTCTTTAACAAAGTCTCATACCTGTGTTTATTGCGAGGAGGTTCTGGTAGATCCGCCTGCTCAATTATGTTCCCCATGCCTTAATAAAGTTATGACATTTAGAAAGAATAGGATGTCTAGTACTATAAACTGTCCACCTCTGAGGGTTCCCCATCCTGTGAGGTGCGTTCCCTACATTATTTTCCGATTACACATGCAGCGCCCCAGGGCATGACCATTTCTCCTATGGAAGAGATCTGTTGGCCGCCAGATTTTGCAGATCAACTGCAAACTGTGGTGTCTAAGGTGATTAGTGCCTTACCACATTCTGCTAAACACAAGCGTAAGGTGAAATATGGTGATACGACCCAGGGGTCATATACTCCATTGGATATTTTGAAAAGATTATCCGCTGACAAGGATGACTCCGACTCTTCGGAGGACGTTCCTTCTGGGTTGGAGTCTATGTCATCTAAAGCTCCAACTGCGGAGAAGCCTGACTTTAGGTTTAGGATGGAAAATTTGCGCTTTTTTGCTGAAGCAAGTGCTTGCTACTCTCGAGGTTCCGGAACTGAAACTACAGGAGGAACCTTCGATTCCTAAGCTTGATAAAGTATATGAGGACAGGGTGGTGCCTCATACCTTCTGATTCCTGTTAAGATGGCTATCATTATTAATAATGAATGGGAGAGATTAGGTTTTTCCTTTTCCCCTTCTGGAAATGGTGCTATCCTCTTGAGGATAGTTCGTCGTTTAAAGAGCCCATGGATAAAAAGTTAGAAAACATGTTAAGAAAAATGTTTCAACACACGAGGTTTGTTTTTCAGCTGGCAGCGGTGGTAGCTGTGGTAGCCAGAGCTGCGACATATTGCTGGGAATCTCTATTGGACATGGTCAAGAGGGAGACTCCCTTCGATGAGATACAGAATAGAATTAAGGCCTTGAGGGTCGCTATTTCCTTTATTTGTGATGCAAGTATGCAAATTATTTGCCTGAATGCTAAGGTTTCAGGTTTTTCCGTACTAGTTTGCAGGGCTCTGTGGCTAAAGTCATGGTCTGCGGACATGACCTGTAAGTAAAGACTGCTATCCCTTCTCTTTCAGGGAAAGATCCTGTTCAGTCCAGGCACTTTCCTACCGCAAGATAAGAATGTTAAGCCTATGGGATCTACTTTTTGTCCCTTTCATGCAGACAAGGCCAGCAGCCCGCAGCTAAAGCATATAAGTCCAAGGGCACTTTGAAGCCAGCTCAGTATTGGAATAAGTCCAAGCAGAACAAGAAGCCCACCGAAACAAAGTCGGTGTTAAGGGACGGCCCCTGACCATTCACTGGACCAAGTAGGGGGCAGATTATCTCTCTTCTCAGAAGCCTGGTTTCAGGATGTTTAGGACCCTTGGGTTCTGGAGGTTATCGCTCAGGGATACAGGATAGGGTTCAGATCTCATCCGCCCAGGGGCAGATTTCTCCTGTCAAATCTGTCTTCCAGACCAGAAAAAAGAGATACCTTTCTAGAATGTGTGAGGGATCTCTCTTCTCTCTGAGTTATTGTACCAGTACCCCCAGCAGAAAGGGGTTTAGGGTACTATTCAAACCTTTTCATGGTTCCAAAGAAGGAGGGCACATTCCCAGTTTGTGGCCCTTCCCTTAGGTCTGGTGACGGCCTCGAATGTCTTCACGAAGGTTCTGGGGGCACTACTTGCAGTAGCCAGATCTAGAGGCATTGCTGTGGCACCCTATCTGGACGACATCCTAGCCCAGGTGCCGTTGTTCAGTCTCGCAGAGGATCACTAGAGGGCCCTTCTTCTATTGCTCCAATCGCACAGTTGGAAGATAAACTTAGGAAAGAGCTCCCTGATTCCCAGCAACAGGGTGGAGTTTCTGGGAACGATAATAGATTCTATATCCATGATGATATTTCCCACAGATCAGTGACGCAGGAAGATTGCACCCACCTGTCTTGCCCTTTAGTGCTCCTCCAGTCCTTCTGTTTCTCAGAGTAGGGAGGTGATCGGGCTCATGGTGTCCAGCATCAATGTCATTCCATTTGCCAGGTTCCATCTCAGACTTCTAAAGTCAGTGGAACGGCGATCATACAGACCTATCCCAACAGATTTCTCTGGATGATCAGACCAGGGACTCCCTCTCTTGGTGGATCAGTTCGGAACAACTGTACCAAGAGACAGACTTCCTGAGACCATCCTGGCAGATTGTGACCACAGACGTGAGTCTGACAGGATGGAGAGCTGTTTGGGATGGCACAGGGAAAGTGTTCTCTTGAGGAGTCTCTCCTCCCGATCAATATTCCTGATCAATATTCTGGAACTTCAAGAAATCTACAATGAAGTGATCTCTGAAGGTGTGGCCTCCTCTGGGGTTGTTTAGCTTCCAGACAGACAACATTACCTCCGTGACTTACATCAACCATCATGGGGGGAGACGAGAAGCTCCCTAGCAATTAGGGAGGTTTCTCAGATATTGGAATGGGCAGAATCCCACAGCTGCTCGCTCTCAGCAATCCACATTCTGGGTGCGGACAACTGGGAAGTTGATTTTCTCAGCAGGCAATCCTTCCATACGGGGGAAATGGTCTCTCCATCCCGAGGTGCAGAGATGTGTCACAGATGGGGGATGCCTGAGCAAGATATCATGGTGTCCAGACTCAATTGCAAGCTACCCAGTTACAGTCCAGGGATCCCCAGGTAGAGCTGATAGATGCCTTAGCGGTGCCTTGGGGGTTCAATCTAATTTACATTTTCCCACTGTTGCCATTTCTACCTCATGTAGTGGCCCGCATCAAGCAGCACGCTTCGGCTATTCTAATTGCTCTGTTGTGGCCATGGAGGACGTGGTTTGTGGATCTGGTTGGGGTGTCATCTTCTCCTCCATGGAGGTTACCCTGTCGAAGGGATCTGTTGATACAGGGTCCCTTTCAACATCAAAATCGAGATTCTCTGAGACTGACTGTTTGGAGATTGAACGCTTAGTCTTGGCCAAGAGAGGGTTTTCTGAGAGAGTGATTGTTACTCTCATTCAGGCTAGGAAGCTGGTCATTCGTCACATCTATCATAAGGTGTGGAGGACTTACTTGTCCTGGTGTGAGAAGCATGGATATCCTTGGCACAAGGTTAAGGTATCCAGGATCCTGTCCTTTCTCCAGGATGGACTGGAAAAGGGGCTTGCCGCCAGTTCCATGAAGGGACAGATTTCGACATTATCTGTTTTGTTGCACAAGAGGCTTGCTGAGCTTCCAGATATTCAGTCTTTTGTTCAGGCCCTGTCTAGAATCAGGCCTGTTTTTAGACAGTCCGTTCATCCTTGGAGCTTGCACTTGGTTCTGAGGGTGTTGCAGAGGGTTCCGTTTGAACCTATGCACTCTATTAACATTAAGATTCTTTCTTGGAAGGGTCTCTTTCTGTTGGCTATTGCATCGGCTCGCAGAGTCTCTGAGCTGGCGGCCTTGCAATTTGAGCCTCCTTTTTTGTTTTTAACGCTGATAAGGCTGTTTTTCGCACTGGTTTGGGATTTCTTCCCAATGTTGTGTCTAACCATAAAATTAATCCAGGAAATAGTAGTTCCTTCCTTGTGTCCTAACCCCTCTTCTCCTAAGGAGAGGTTACATCATAATTTGGACGTGGTTCGAGCCTTGAAGTTTTATCTCCAGGCTACAAAGGATTTCAGACAATCTACATTTCTTTTTGTGGTGTTTGCAGGGAAGAGCAAGGGATAGAAAGCCTCTTCAACTTCTTTGTCCTTTTGGTTGAGGAGCATGGTTCGCTTAGCCTATATATGACAGCGGGACATAAGCCTCCTCAGAGGATCATGGCTCATTCCACTAGAGCTGTGGCTTCTTCTTGGGCTTTTAAGAATGAGGCCTCTATGGAGCAGATTTGTAAGGCGGCTACCTGGTCCTCCTTACATACCTTTACAAAACTTTACAAATTTGATGTTTTTGCTTTGGCGGAAGCAGTTTTTAGGAGAAAGGTTTTACAGACTGTGGTGCCCTCAGATTAGGGTCCACCTTCTTTTTGCCCTCCCGTTTTTCATTCAGTGTCCACTTGAGTTTGGGTATTTGTTCCCACAGTAATGAATGAAGCCGTGGACTCTCCTCCCCTTTAGATGGAAAACATAAATTATGCTTACCTGATAATTTTATTTCCATTGTGGGCAGGCCTAAATTTAGTTTTTGTTCTTCTGGTACCATTTATACCCTGATATTTCTCCTACTGTTCCTTGTTCCCTCGGCAGAATGACTGGGGGATGAGGGAAGTGGGGGAGGTATTTAAACCTTTGGCTGGGGTGTTTTTGCCTCCTCCTTGTGGCCAGGTTCTTGATTCCCACAAGTAATGAATGAAGCTGTGGACTCTCCTCCCCACGATGGAAATAAAATGATCAGGTAAGCATAATTTATGTTTTCACGATTGAGACAGAGCATGCAATTTTAAACTAATTTCCATTTTTCTTCTATTATCAATTTTGATTTGATCTATTGGTTTCCATTGAACACTAAACCTAGGTATGCTGATAGGAGCTTTGGAGCGTGCATGTGTCTATAGCACTCTATAGCAGTGTTTGTAACTATGTATAACAGCATGCTATAAACAATGTTGTGTACACTGCTGCCAGATGGCTTAAGACATGTGCACACTCCTGAGCTCACTTAGGAAAACTAGTTTAACAAACTATACCAAGAGAACTAAACAAAATTGGTAATAGAAGTACATTGGAAAGTTAATTAAAAATACATGCTCTATCCAATCAATTTTGTTTAATTTTGACTTTGCTGTCCCTTTAAGTTTGCCCATTCTCTCTTAAAATCATTGTTCGAGAGCAAGTGGCAGTCCCGCTGTATGTGGTCATGAGCTTCTGATGACTTCAGAAACAGTGAGACAAAGACAAACTTCAGCAATACTATAAAAATCCTCGCTGAGAAATTAATCAAATAATAACTCAAAGTGGTTAAAACAAATGTTAAAAAATATGTATTTAATAAAAACACACTAAATGTGTATAAAACAATGTCTGCCACGTTTCTCATCTGAAAACCATCTGCTTGATCAGCCCAATGAACATTAAATATTACAATCTCAAACTGTTTACTGTCCCTTTAATATATTTGGCCAAACCTTTCTGTTATTAAATTCCCATATAATAAAATATTGAGGCTGGCAAAAAAAATAAAAAAGCTTGAAACAAACACTTGCAATTTGTTTTCACACCAGATGCAATAGCAGTTTCATATGTGAAATGTCGCCTCAAAACTGCCATCTGCTTGTAATTGTGATTAAAAATGTTTATAATAAAAGTGCAATTGGTAGAAAAAAACATTTCTCTAAAGATTTGGTGCAAATAAACATTGCCTTTGGAGTGTAATCTACTGCTGCCAGTTTTTTTTTTTTATCACACAGGATCTGATAAGTCGTTTTCAAATTCCAAACCATCATAATCAATGTATTAATACTTGTTTTATACTCTTATTGGATGGCTTCATACCAAGTTTAATAATGATATACTTAAATGTTTTATTTATATGTTTATAGTTAATTGTTCCTAGGAAATAACACTTTGTGTTTGCTTTATGTACTTGAATTTGTGATATAAATGGTTTAATGCATTTTGAGTTAAATATCTCAAAAAGTTCTGAAATCATTTAGATGCTTTTTTTCCAAGGCTGCAGAAGTAACTAGAATATATTTCCATGACAAATTTCTGGCAACCCAATCAGAAATTTGCGCTGAAGGAATGATAAAATGTTTTTGAATCCACCATTTTTTTGGCAAATACTTTATGAAGTACAGATCACATTTACTTAAGAATTTGTATTGATTCACTTGTTAAATTAGCTAATGTCAGCCAAATTGATTGATTCATTCCAGAATTATAGCTTTTAAAAAAACAAAGGTAATATATAATAGAAAGTCTGCTGGCACTTAAATTACTGTGCTGCTTTTATACTTATATTTAATGACAAAACCCTTATATTTATGGTTAAGCTAAAAAACCAGGGGAATTCCTGGCTCTCATTGTTTGCTTAATGGAAATGCTTAACTTAAAGAATCATAGAAATTACTTTTTTTTAACTAAATAGGCTCAGCACACATTAAAATGGATATCCTCTACAGAAAAGTCATTAAATGGTACCTTACTTTCTTGATTTAAACGTTTAAAAGTTATCTTGGTAATGTTAGCCACACTCATGGTGCACAATCAAGTCAAAGCAATGTGCACAGTGCATATTCCCACATATATGTTTATATAGTTGATTTACAGTATATGTATGCACATACTGCTGTCTGGCAGTTGAGTGATGTATATACTGTACATATACTCCAGTATGGCAGTTGAGGAACATATATACACATATCCCAGTATGGTAGTTAATTGATGTGTATGCACATACTGCAGTCTGTAAATTGTGTAACACATATACACATACTCCAATATGGTAGTTAACTGATGTGTATGGACATGGTGCAGTCTGGGAGTTAAGTGGTTTATATGCACATACTCGAGTATGGTATTTGAATGGTGTGTATGCACATACTGCAGTCTGGGAATTGAGTGACACATATACACATACTCCAATATGGTAGTTAACTGATGTGTATGGACATGGTGCAGTCTGGGAGTTAAGTGGTTTATATGCACATACTCGAGTATGGTATTTGAATGGTGTGTATGCACATACTTTAGTCTGGGAATTGAGTGACACATATACACATACTCCAATACGGTAGTTAACTGATGTCTATGGACATGGTGCAGTCTGGGAGTTAAGTGGTTTATATGCACATACTCGAGTATGGTATTTGAATGGTGTGTATTCACATACTGCAGTCTGGGAATTGAGTGACACATATACACATACTCCAATATGGTAGTTAACTGATGTGTATGGACATGGTGCAGTCTGGAAGTTAAGTGGTTTATATGCACATACTAGAGTATGGCATTTGAATGATGTGTATGCACATACTGCAGTCTGGGAATTGAGTGACACATATACACATACTCCAATATGGTAGTTAACTGATGTGTATGGACATGGTGCAGTCTGGAAGTTAAGTGGTTTATATGCACATACTAGAGTATGGCATTTGAATGATGTGTATGCACATACTGCAGTCTGGGAATTGAGTGACATATATACACATACTCCAATACGGTAGTTAACTGATGTGTATGGACATGGTGCAGTCTGGAAGTTAAGTGGTTTATATGCACATACTAGAGTATGGCATTTGAATGATGTGTATGCACATACTGCAGTCTGGGAATTGAGTGACATATGTGCAGCACTGTGGACATCACATGGAAGTGTGGATACATTTTAAGTATAAAAGCATGAAACGTTTTAAAATAGCACATGATGTTTAATCTTAAAGGAACATGAAAGCCATTTTTTTCTTTAATGTTTCTGATTTACTTATATTATGAAATTGTCTTCATTATCTTGGTATCTTTTGTTGAAAAGCAGAGAAGTAAGCTCAGGAGCTTGCATGTCTGGGGCACTATATGGCACAAGTATCTTCATTTTTAGATCTTAGCTAATATAGTTTCATTAATAAATCATCATTGAGTACAACTAGCTTTTTCTTGTGCCATATCATTTAAAAATGATAATTCATTAATAGTACAAAAATCAAAATGATAAAATGTTATTGCACTAAAATCAAATCAGTTTCTCTTAAGCAAAAGAGTGAGAGAAGAAACAGACAGTAATCAGTGCATTGCATGCCTATATCAAGTCAGAAAACCAATTTTAGTCTAAAATACTCAGAAACATCATTTCTGACCTGTTTTAGATGTTTATATATATACTTTTTGTACAGGTGAATGAGGGTTTCTATTAGTCTTTTGTTCACTTTTATCTTAATTAAATTTTTAGCACTTGGGCTTAAGAAGCTATGACCACTGCTTCTTAACTTGCTACACTACCAGAAAAGTGGCATTTCTCAATCCCTCCGGAGATTGACAGCCCCTGCTTGCACATGATATGCCACACAAGAGCAGGGGTCAGCATTGCACATGCAATGAATTTTGCAGGGATAAATGTGGGTAGCATATTGCTGCCCACTACCCGCGATGCTGTCTATCCAGCCCTTCTTAAATGGAGCCCTTAGAATCAATGGTTGAATCAAAAAACTAGGCTCCATTTACCAAACAGCTATAGCTGCTTTGGAGCCCTGGCATTTCAAGTTCACCTAAATCCATAGTTAAGTACCAGTGGTCTAAAAGGTGGGGGATGAAATCATCCCCTGCTAGCGGCCAATTGTGCAATGGTTGTGCAATGTTAAATGTGGACAGTGTATGTTATCCATTCAGAGTGAGGTCTGGCTGACTTGATTCGTGGTAACGAGTCATGTCTGCCCAACCTATATTAAATAGCGCCCTATATGTGATATATAATTTGTTTTCCTTCATTGGGATAGGATGCTACAGCCTGCATCTTACCTGAGATCTTTTTATATATGACAATACTACAAAATGATTTGCATATACTTTAGAGCTGTGAATAAACTCACTTACATGTGAGTTTTGACTATCTATAGCAGCCAGAGACTAAACACACATATTGGGTGTTTTTAAGAGGTCTAGTCCTGGACTGCTCTGAATTTTTCAAACTTATGTAAACATTGGTAGCAAAATAGTTTTTTTGTTTGTTTTATATTCACTCTGAAAACAGGTCCTTCAAAATGCAGTAATAAAAGCTGGCATTGTAACATGCAAAGTGCATTATAATAAGGCTTTTTTTTTTGTATTGTGCAGCTTATACTTAACAATAGTCATGTATGCACTAATACTGCACGTGCATGTGGTGTCAATGTTGGTACTTCATCAAAATATATTACACCTGTTGTACAATAGTATGCAGGTTCTTAACAGTTTGTTTGCTCTTTTCTATTCCCCTCCATCTCCTCATTAATTTGCTATATCTTTGCCATTTTTTAGCTCAAACATGGCTCTTTTTCACCACTCTTAAGATAGACAATAGGGTATATTAGTTGCTGTGCCCAGTTGTGCATGTGTAACCATCTTCAGTATCCTAATTCACTATTTTTTGTTTTATGTTTCTTAGTTACCCTGAAATTGGCTGACCCTCTGTGAAAGGCATCTTATTCCATTTTCTGTTAAATGAGAGTTCCCAAGAACGCACAATATGCAGAATAATACAGCTAGGTTTTTGAAACAGAAACCTTTATTTCTGGTCAGTTGACCATATCTTTAGATCAACAATAGTCTGAGTAATGTTAGAATGCTCTTTATTTATTTATGAAAGGAACTTCAGACAAGCAGCACATCTGTACTGCTAAAAATAGATTCTACGCCAACATTATCCAAGCCATTATGCAGTGGTTGTAATAAACATTTATGCAGATCTTTCTTGAAAGCGCAATCCAGCAAACTAACAGCTAGATTACAAGTCTGTGCGTTAGTCTTTTAATGCTGAAAATATGGTAATTTCAGCATTAAAACAGCACCGCAGCCATTAGAAGTCTTGTTGGTATAGGTGTACCGCAAGCCTTTTAGCCTGCAATGCAACATCAGTACCGCACTCTTAAAAATTATGTTTTTTAATGGCATTCCCATAGCGCTGGTATTACTAGTTTTGTGTTCTGGCTAAAAAATGGTGTTACAGCGTAAAACGACAAGATCCGTAACGCCATCTAAAGTCAGTAGTTATGAGTTTTACACTACAAACTGTAACATAAAACTCATAACTAAACTGCTACAAAGTACACTAAACACCCATAAACTACCTATTAACCCCTAAACCGAGGCCCTCCCACATTGCAAACACTATATTAAACTTATTAACCCCTAATCTGCTGCTCCCGACATTGCCAACACTAAAAAATATTATTAACCCCTATTCTGCAGCTCCCTGACATCGTCAGCACTATAATAAACTTATTAACCCTTAAACCGCCACCCTTCTGCATCGCAAACACTATTTAAATATTATTAACCCCTAATCTGCCATCCACCCACATCGCCGCCACTATACTAAAGTTATTAAGCCATACACTCTTGCCACTATAATAAGCCTATTAACCCCTAAACCACAATCCCCCACAACTAAATATACTAAAATAAACTATTAACCCTGAAACCGAAAGCCCCCTACATCACAATAAACTAAATTAAACTAGTAACCCCTAAACCTTACGCCCCCCTAACTTTAGATTAAAATTACAATTTCCCTATCTTAAATTAAATTAAAACTTACCTGTCAAATTAAAAAAACTAAGTTTAAACTAATAATTAAACTAATATAATTATTAAACTAAAATTAAACTAACTACCAATTAAATTAAACTTAACTACACAAAAAATAAAAATACTAAATTACAAAAAATAACAAACACTAAAGTACGAAAAATAACAAACGAAATTATCAAAAATAAAAATAATTACACCTAATCTAATAGCCCTATCAAAATAAAAAGTCCACCCAAAATAAAAACCTAGCCTACAATAAACTACCAATAGCCCTTAAAAAGGCCTTTTGTAGGGCATTGCTCTAAGTTAAACAGCTCTTTTACCTGTAAAATCTTCATCCCGGCGTCAAAGTCCTCCTCCAAGCGGCGAGAAGTCTTCATCCAGACAGCATCTTCTATATTGATCCCGGCAGCACGGAGGGTCCATCCTGAAGACATCCGGCACAAAGCATCCTCTTCATACGGTCACTGTTGCACACTGAATCTTCAATGCAAGCTATGTGATCCAAGATGGCGTCCCTTGCATTCCTATTGGCTTAAAGACTTTCAGCCAATAGGAATTAGAGCTGCTAAAATCCTATTGGCTATTCAAATCAGCCAATAGGATTTAAGCAGCTCTCATTCTATTAGTGGTAGTGATGTGGGAGGCCAGAGGTTTAGGGGTTAATAACTTTATTTAGTTGTGGCGATGTCGGGGAGCAGCGGAATAGGGGTTAATAACTTTAATATAGTAGCAGCGATGTTGGGGTGTGGCAGAATAGGGGTTAATAACTTTAGTATAGTGGCGGCGATATTGGGAGCGGCAGATTAGTGGTTAATACCTTTATTTAGGTGGTGACGATATCGGGAACGGCAGATAAGGGGTTAATAACTGTAGGCAGGCGTTGGCGATGTCGGGGGCAGCAGATTAGGGGTGTTTAGACCTGGGGTTTATGTTAGGGTGTTAGGTTTAAACGTAACTTTTTCCCCCCAAAGACATCAATGGGACTGCGTTACAGGGCTTTTCTTTCCGCGATCGCAGGTGTTAGACTTTTTTCTGACCCGCTCTCCCCATTGATGTCTATGGGGAAAGCATGCACAAACACGTCAAAACGGCACTTGTTTTTTGTACGGTATGGAGCATAAAAGCACCATATCGCACTCACAAGCCGTGTTTTTTAAAACTTGTAATGGCTGCGCTATAGGGGATTAAATAATGCCACTTTTGTTGCATTTGTTAATATCCCTATAGCGCTCAAAACTTGTAATCTAGCTGTAAGTTTGGTATTGAAAAAATATTTTCTCGATTGTTGGGGCAACTTTTTGATGACCCAAGAATATAATTTTAGGTGAGATAGCAATGATATTGCTGGTTATATAAGACAGGCTACTCTATATAATGTATCTTTTTTTTTTTTTTTTTTTTTAACAATTGCTTTCATTAAATAAAATTAAAAAAAAGTTTGATATTGTAAAATTTCTAAATTATACTAAAATAAAGAAATGTAATGCTCGTGCAGTTATACACAATATTCTGGGAGGAAGTCACAAAGTCCTACTACAGAGGATGTTTTTTTCTTATGGAGATAAGGTGATTCCCTTAGGTAACAGTTCTCCCTCTCTCCTCTTTTGTGTAAGAAAAACCTATCAGATTTCTGTCTCATTCTTCTGAACCAAGGCCAAATTTAATCCATCTGCTAAAAATGTGGCTATTTTTTTTTTATTTTTTTTTGCACAAGATTTCCAGCATTATTTTTTTGGGACTATTACCTTGTTTATCATGCAATTTTGACAATGTTAGCACAACATATTCTGGCTTTATGCTTAGTTAGTGTTTTTGTCTGCCAGTCTTAAGCACATTTTATCAAACATGATCATTTCCTAGTTTCATAAATGCATCATGATAGTGAACAAAGACCACTTTTAAAATATTAAACATGTTCACAAACAAAAGGATAAAGAGACAGTCTAGTTAAATAGAAACTTTCATGATTCAGATAGGGCGTGTGATTTGAAACAACTTTTCAATTTACTTTTATCATCAATTTTTTTGTGTTCCCTTGGTATTCTTAGTTGAAGGCTGAATCTAGGTAGGCTCATATGCTAGGAGTCAGCACTGTTTGGCTAAAATACAAGTCTGTCAAAAGAACTGAAATAAGGGGGCAGTCTGCAGAGGCTTAGATACAGGTAATCACAGAGGTAAAAAAGTATATTAACATAACTGTGTTGGTTATGCAAAACTGGGAAATGGGTAATAAAGGGATTATCTATCCTTTGAAACAATAACAATTCTATTATAGACTGTCACTTTAACATTAGAATATTTGTTCATGTTTTATAAACAAAGCATATAATGAATACAAAATGTTAAGGAAATTGAACCATGAATTACAAAAACCTGCAATAAAACACCACTTATCAAAAATAATATAGGTTTGTTTTTTATCTGAAATAATCCTTTATCTACTATAGGCTTTAATATTTTCTTCTGTGGTGGTTTCACAAAAGCCTGCAAAAATATCAGTTACAAATAGAAATTCTTATGTTTGCCCAATCAGAATCTAGGAAATGCTGTGGAAGAATTGTAATACATTTTATAACAACTATTAGGTATGGTTATGAAAAGCAAATTCTCAAAAACTGGAATAAAGTCAACAATAATAAAAAAAAGAAGAAACATTTTTTTTTGTATGTTATCTGTTATAAATATTATGAATACATGAAATCTGTTAGTTCCAAAAATATTCTGGCATTTTCCTCACTGCTATTTTGGTTCTTATTTTGCCATCCGGAGAATATATTTATTGTGACAGTTAAACAGCCACGAAAGCTATCATTGTATCAGTGTATTGATATATAGATTTAGCTTGCGTTATAGCTAATTATGTTGTAAAATTGTTCCAAAAGTTGTTTTTTTTTATTATATTAGCCATAGTTTGCTGTTGCAGCAATAATTTATAATACAGCTGATATCATTAGATTTTGTATTATGGGGTGCAGTAATTTAGCTTATACCGTAATGGCTGTGATAGAACTTATACCTATTACATATAGTAGAATTTATTGTATAGTATCTGTGTGTATTAACTTCTATTTCATTTTGTTTTGCTTACAATAGTTTATGCTTTGAAAATAACAGACGTTAAATTAGGGCAAAGACAAATGATAAAATCAATGTGTTTGAAACTATTAGTAGGTGATACATTTCTCTGTCCTTTTATCATTCTCTGTTAGATTTTCAGAGCAAAGGCGTCAATTTTGTAAATTCACATAAACTTATTTTATCTAAGTACTGCTGTTATCAAATTTGCTTCATGCTGTTATTATTTGTTAAAGAGCATATCTAGATAGACGGCAAGCACATGTCTAGCACACTGTGCAATGAACACACTGCTGCCATCTAGTGCTCTTGCAAATGTATAACATTGTTAATAGCAACTGTTGCCATATAGTGCTGTTCATGTGCTCATTCTTCAGCCTACCTATCTGCAACAAAAGATTTCAAGAGAACAAAGAAAATGTAATCACAGAAATAAATTGATTTTTTTTTAAATACACACTGTGGGGCCGATTTATGAAAGTGCGGACGGACATGATCCGCTGTAGCGATCATGTCCACTGCACATTGATAAATGCCGACAGCATACACTGTTGGCATTTATAATTGTGCAAGCAGTTCTGGTGAACTGCTTGTGCAATGTCACCCCCTGCAAAATGGCGACCAATTGACTGCTAGCAGGGGCTGTCAATCAACCCGATTGTATGCAATTGAGTTGATCGCTGTCCGCCGCCTCAGAGGTGGCGGACACGTTAAGGAGCAGCGGTCTTGAGACCGCTGCTTCTTAACTCCTCTTTCCGGCGAGCCTGAAAGCTCGCACCGAAACAGCTGCATCAAGCTCCATTCGTAGCTTGATAAATCTGCCCCTTTATCTGAATCATGAAATAAGTTTGAGGTTTTCATGTTTCTTAATGAAATACTTTAATTGCATTGATCCCTAGAATATGTTAAGAGTATTTTCTTTTACATTTTTCTTAATTTTTACCACAAATATGACAGAGTTGGTAAAAAGTGTCTTAGTTGACCAACCTCAGCGTCTGAGTCCAGCTCTACATTAGTCATATGCCATTTCATGATAAATTGCAAGAAACCTTTGATATTGGCTAAAGAACCTTTTTTTTAAGCTCTTATCGTGTTTGAGGTTGAGTTGATTTCTTGATGTCGGCATTTAATGAATTTCATTCTGTGCATAGCAGATCATCCCCATTCAAATTTGTGAAAGCACACATTAAGGATAATGTTATAATGCACATAAAATGTTAATGGTTATTGACACATAATCTTCTGGTACTTTAGGGCATTGCACTAGGCGAGTTGTTTTGCTCGCTAATATACTTTTGCCTTGGAAATACTGTAAAAGCAAAAAACACTCCACCATCTATCATATGAACATCCGTCATTTAGCAGCTCATACCACAGCACTAAATTGACTGGTGCCTTGATGATTCTCTGTTTTGCTGCAATAAAAATGAGATTTATCTAAAGTATAATAAAAAAAAAAGAATGATATTTAGTGTTTTCCCTTTTATGAGGCTCTGTGTACTAAGCAAAAAATGTAGTTTTAGTTTGCCGTTAGCTGAAAATCAGATCATAAGTAATAAATTATATATACATAACATTATATTTCATTGCACTGTTCTTGAAATGAGTAGATTGTACATACTACTGAATTTTAAGTGACATTTTAACAAGAAATAATAGTTCTTTATAGGAAAAATAAAGTACTCTATGTGCAATGTGCCTCATTTATCAAATACTGGGCGGACAAGTTTTGCTGATGGTAAACTAACCGCCCAGCATCATCCTCGAGGTCATAAGACCACTGCTTCTTAGCTAATATTGCATCTCTAGAGCTCCAAAGCTGCAATCACAGCTTGATAAATGGAGTCCAATCTCTTAGATTCTTACATTTTAAACACATATAAAATACTGCACATTGCCTTAACCAGCTATTTGGTTTGCAGCAATTAGAGCCTCGAGCACAATTTTTACAAACCAGAACAAATGTTCCTTTAAAACATGTTCCTAGGTCCTATTAAATCTAAAACTGAAAGTGGCAGTTACACAAGTGTGGCAGAACTATCTCGCAAATGCAGATCCAAAGCCATTATAACTCAAAATGTGAGGATCTCAAGCTGTGCAACAGCTCCTAAGTTATTGCAATAACTATTATTCAGCCACTATGACATAAAAGACATAGGGGCCGATTTATGAAGATGCGGGCGGACATGATTAGCTGTAGCCCGACTTTTATCATTGCACAAGCATTTCATGCAAAATGCTTGTGCAGTGCCGCCCTCTGCAGATTTGCGGCCAATCCACTGCTAGCAGGGGGTGTCAATCATCCCAATTGTTCCCCATCGGGATGATTGCTGTCCACAGCCTCAAAGGTGGCAGACGAGTTAAGGAGCAGGTGGCAGACGAGTTAAGGAGCAGCGGACCCATAGTATCCTAGATCTCCCAATTAATTTAACTATGAGACCCCTAACACAAGATCCTCAACACTAACCCCTCTCCATATGATCCCCACAACAACCACCCTCCATTTAATTTAACCTCACAGTGCTCTGCAAACTCTTAAAGGGACACGAGACACAATTTATTTCTTTTGCGATTCAGATAGAGCATATCATTTTAAAAAAACTTTACAATTTACTTTTATTATCAAATTTTATTAATTCTCTTGAGATCCTTAGTTGAAAAAGCAGCAATGCACTACTCAGCTTAACAGGACACCCACTATTCAATTTGAAACATTTTGCTAGAAACAAAAATACATAAAGTCACTTTTGGGCTCTTCCCCAGATGTGATTCTTGTTTCAGGAAACAACTTTTTATACCCTAACCCGCCGCAGCCCTTTTGTTTGGATTTGCTAGTCAGAAACCACATGGTAGTGTCTTGTCAACTCAAATCCATTCCAAAATATGCAATAAAAGTGCTCTATCTTCTTGCTGGAGAACTCCATGGTAAACATTAGAGCAAATACAGTAAAGAAAAGCAGCACAGACAGAAAAAAAGCATCACTGTTTGTTTTATGGCACTCATTTTCCTTCCCAACAATAATTTACTGATATCTGTTGTTTTAAAGGTTATATTTTCATATACAATTACATACAGCTTCTTTTTCCTTCAAATATGTGAATAAAATTGAAATGATATTTTACGATCACTCCTACACCAATACTATTTTCTTTGGTTGATGGGTACAGCTTACTTGTATTACTTTTTGTGTGTTTTATATTACACAATACAAACCTTCTTTTTTCTGAAGATGAAACAAAGTAGTATATAGATTTCATGAAGTTTTAGAAATGTTTGCAATCATTTTTATGCAATGATACAATCTTTTATACAGCTTTTTGTTTTTGTTGCTGGTGGCGCTACTCTTCCATAGTCTGTATTACAGTTTGTGTGCGGTTGTTTCTGAATAGGCATGAAAATATTAGTATTGGCTGTACCCATATGCACGCTTATTGTCAGTGCAACGTTTCTCATCTTGCTGGTAAACAATGATTTTACTCCAGCCATAATAAATAGGATTGTTATCCTGTGATATAATTCTCATTATAAGATAACCTTATATGAAGCCTGTGGTGGATATCTAAGACGCGGGGCTAGATTAATAAACAGTAGTGAGGATGTTAAGGGACCTTGTTGTAAAGGCGAGCTGATGTGCCCAATACATGAAATCACTCACATGAAATGAGAACTTATTGATAAGCAGTCAAAATAATTACAATCTTAAAGACAAGATATTGGGGTCAATTTATCAATGTCTGGTGGACATGATACGCTGTAGCCAGACAATGCTGAATGCCGACAGCATACGCTGTTGAGATTTAACATTGCACAAGCAGTTCTAGTGAACTGCTTGTGCAATGCCGCCCCCTGCAGATTTGCGGACAATCAGCCACTAGCAGGGGGTGTCAATCAACCTAATCATACTCGATCGGGTAGATTAATGTCCGCAGCCTCAGAGCAGGCAAACCAGTTAAGGAGCAGTGGTCTTAAGACCGCTGCTTTATAACTGCTGTTTCCGGCGAGCCTGAAGGCTCGCGTGAAAACAGGGGCATCAGTGGACATTCAGTCCTTGATAAGGCTTTTTATGCACCCTTTCTAAAGTACTAGCTACTACTAAACATGTGCATGAGTTCAAGGTGTATACATATATACACCCTGTTCCAAATTATTTAGCAAATTCTATATCAGTGTCACAGAGATTATTATTTTTTTTTTCAGTTTAACTCATGGATGGCATTGGTCTCAGGGCTCTTTTGATCACTGAAAACAATCTCGGACACCTGTGATAATTAGATTGCCAGGTGAGCCCAATTAAAGGAAAAACTACTAAAGGAGGGTGTTCCACATTATTAAGCAGAGCACCATTTCTCCAACATTGGTGTGTCCGGTCCACGGCGTCATCCTTACTTGTGGGATATTCTCTTCCCCAACAGGAAATGGCAAAGAGTCCCAGCAAAGCTGGTCACATGATCCCTCCTAGGCTCCGCCCACCCCAGTCATTCTCTTTGCCGTTGCACAGGCAACATCTCCACGGAGATGGTTAAGAGTTTTTTGGTGTTTAAATGTAGTTTTTATTCTTCTATCAAGTGTTTGTTATTTTAAAATAGTGCTGGTATGTACTATTTACTCTGAAACAGAAAAAGGATGAAGATTTCTGTTTGTAAGAGGAAGATGATTTTAGCAGAAAGTAACTAAAATCGATTGCTGTTTCCACACAGGACTGTTGAGATGAAGTAACTTCAGTTGGGGGAAACAGTTAGCAGTCTTTTCTGCTTAAGGTATGACTAGCCATATTTCTAACCAGACCATGTAATGCTGGAAGGCTGTCATTTCCCCTCATGGGGACCGGTAAGCCATTTTCTTAGTTAAACATAAAAGAATAAAGGGCTTCAAAAAGGGCTTAAAAACTGGTAGACATTTTTCTGGGCTAAAATGATTGCTTTACTAGGCATATTATGCAGATTCTAACTAATAATTGGTATTATAATCTTGGGGAATGTTTAGAAAAACGGCAGGCACTGTGTTGGACACCTTTTTCAGATGGGGGCCTTTCTAGTTATAGACAGAGCCTCATTTTCGCGCCATTAATGCGCAGTTGTTTTTGGAGAGCAAGGCATGCAGATGCATGTGTGAGGAGCTAAGAATCACTGAAAAAGCTTATAGAAGGCGTCATTTGGTATCGTATTCCCCTCTGGGCTTGGTTGGGTCTCAGCAAAGCATATAGCTGGGACTGTATAGGGGTTAAATGTAAAAACGGCTCCGGTTCCGTTATTTTAAGGGTTAAAGCTCTGAAATTTGGTGTGCAATACTTTTAATGCTTTAAGACACTGTGGTGAAATTTTGGTAATTTTTGAACAATTCCTTCATACTTTTTCACATATTCAGTCATAAAGTGTTTTCAGTTTGAAATTTAAAGAAACAGTAACGGTTTTATTTTCAAATGTTTTTTGTGCTTGGTTGACAAGTTTAAGCCTGTTTAACATGTCTGTACCATCAGATAAGCTATGTTCTATATGTATGAAAGCCAATGTGTCTCCCCATTTAAATTTATGTGATAAGTGTGCCATAGTGTCCAAACAAAGTAAGGACAGTAATGCCACAGATGATGATATTGCCCAAGATGATTCCTCAAATGAGGGGAGTAAACATGATACTACATCATCCCCTAATGTGTCTACACCAGTTTTGCCCACACAGGAGGCCCCTAGTACATCTAGTGCGCCAATACTTATTACCATGCAACAGTTAACGGCTATAATGGATAACTCCATAGCAAATCTTTTATCCAAAATGCCTACTTATCAGAGAAAGCGCGATTGCTCTGTTTTAAACACTGAAGAGCAGGAGGGCGCTGATGATATTTGTTCTGACATACCCTCACACCAATCTCAAGGGGCCATGAGGGAGGTTTTGTCTGATGGAGAAATCTCAGATTCAGGAAAAATTTCTCATCAAGCTGAAACTGATGTTGTGACATTTAAATTTAAATTAGAACATCTCCGCGCACTGCTTAAGGAGGTGTTATCTACTCTGGATGATTGTGACAATTTGGTCATTCCAGAGAAATTATGTAAGATGGACAAGTTCCTAGAGGTTCCGGTGCCCCCCGACGCTTTTCCTATACCCAAGCGGGTGGCGGACATAGTAAATAAAGAGTGGGAAAGGCCCGGCATACCTTTTGTTCCCCCCCCTATATTTAAGATATTATTTCCTATAGTCGACCCCAGAAAGGACTTATGGCAGACAGTCCCCAAGGTCGAGGGGGCGGTTTCTACTCTAAACAAACGCACTACTATTCCTATCGAAGACAGTTGTGCTTTTAAAGATCCTATGGATAAAAAATTAGAGGGTTTGCTTTAAAAGATTTTTGTACAGCAAGGGTTCCTTCTACAACCAATTTCATGCATTGTTCCTGTCACTACGGCAGCGTGCTTCTGGTTCGAGGAACTAGAAAAGTCGCTCAGTAGAGAATCTTCGTATGAGGAGGTTATGGACAGAGTTCAAGCACTTAAATTGGCTAACTCTTTTGTTTTAGATGCCGCTTTGCAATTAGCTAGATTAGCGGCGAAAAATTCAGGGTTTGCTATCGTGGCGCGCAGAGCGCTTTGGCTAAAGTCTTGGTCAGCGGATGTGTCATCCAAGACAAAATTGCTTAACATTCCTTTCAAAGGTAAAACATTATTTGGACCAGATTTGAAAGAGATTTTTTCAGACATCACTGGAGGAAAAGGCCACGCCCTCCCACAGGATAGGTCTTTAAAGGCTAAAAATAAGCCTAATTTTCGCCCCTTTCGCAGAAACGGACCAGCCTCTAATTCTGCATCCTCTAAGCAAGAGGGTAATACTTCACAACCCAAACCAGCCTGGAAACCAATGCAAGGCTGGAACAAGGGTAAGCAGGCCAAGAAGCCTACCACTGCTACCAAAACAGCATGAAGGGATAGCCCCCGATCCGGAACCGGATCTAGTGGGGGGCAGACTCTCTCTCTTTGCTCAGGCTTGGGCAAGAGATGTTCAGGATCCTTGGGCACTAGAAATAGTTTCTCAAGGTTATCTTCTGGAATTCAAGGAACTACCCCCAAGGGGAAGGTTCCACAGGTCTCAATTATCCTCAAACCAAATAAAGAGACAGGCATTCTTACATTGCGTAGAAGACCTGTTAAAGATGGGAGTGATACATCCAGTTCCAATAAAAGAACAAGGAATGGGATTTTACTCAAATCTGTTCGTAGTTCCCAAAAAAGAGGGAACATTCAGACCAATTTTGGATCTGAAGATCCTAAACAAATTTCTCAGGGTTCCATCGTTCAAAATGGAAACCATTCGAATGATCCTTCCCACCATCCAGGAAAGTCAATTTATGACCACCGTGGATTTAAAGGATGCATACCTACATATTCCTATCCACAAGGAACATCATCAGTTCCTAAGGTTCGCTTTTCTGGACAAGCATTGCCAGTTTGTGGCACTTCCATTCGGATTAGCCACTGCTCCGAGAATTTTCACAAAGGTACTAGGGTCCCTTCTAGCGGTTCTAAGACCAAGGGGCATTGCAGTAGTACCTTACTTGGACGACATCTTAATTCAAGCGTGGTCCCTGTCAAAAGCAAAGGCTCATACGGACATCGTCCTAGCCTTTCTCAGATCTCACGGATGGAAGGTGAACAAAGAAAAAAGTTCTCTGTCCCCATCAACAAGAGTTCCCTTCTTGGGAACAATAATAGATTCCTTAGAAATGAGGATTTTTCTGACAGAGGTCAGAAAATCAAAACTTCTAAGCTCTTGTCAAGTACTTCACTCTGTTCCTTGTCCTTCCATAGCGCAGTGCATGGAGGTAATAGGTTTGATGGTTGCAACAATGGACATAGTTCCTTTTGCATGAATTCATCTAAGACCATTACAACTGTGCATGCTCAAACAGTGGAATGGGGATTATACAGACTTGTCTCCGATGATTCAAGTAGATCAAAAGACCAGAGATTCATTCCGTTGGTGGCTGACCCTGGACAATCTGTCACAGGGAATGAGCTTCCGCAGACCAGAGTGGGTCATTGTCACGACCGACGCCAGTCTAGTGGGCTGGGGCGCGGTCTGGGAATCCCTGAAAGCTCAGGGTTTATGGTCTCGGGAAGAGTCTCTTCTCCCGATAAACATTCTGGAACTGAGAGCGATATTCAATGCTCTCAAAGCTTGGCCTCAACTAGCAAAGGCCAAATTCATAAGGTTTCAATCAGACAACATGACGACTGTTACATATATCAATCATCAGGGGGGGACAAGGAGTTCCCTGGCGATGAAAGAAGTGACCAAGATAATTCAATGGGCGGAGGATCACTCCTGCCACTTGTCTGCGATCCACATCCCAGGAGTGGAAAATTGGGAAGCGGATTTTCTGAGTCGTCAGACATTCCATCCGGGGGAGTGGGAACTCCATCCGGAAATCTTTGCCCAAATAACTCAATTATGGGGCATTCCAGACATGGATCTGATGGCGTCTCGTCAGAACTTCAAGGTTCCTTGCTACGGGTCCAGATCCAGGGATCCCAAGGCGACTCTAGTAGATGCACTAGTAGCACCTTGGACCTTCAACCTAGCTTATGTATTCCCACCATTTCCTCTCATTCCCAGGCTGGTAGCCAGGATCAATCAGGAGAGGGCCTTGGTGATCTTGATAGCTCCTGCGTGGCCACGCAGGACTTGGTATGCAGACCTGGTGAATATGTCATCGGCTCCACCATGGAAGCTACCTTTGAGACAGGACCTTCTTGTTCAGGGTCCATTCGAACATCCGAATCTGGTTTCCCTCCAACTGACGGCTTGGAGATTGAACGCTTGATTTTATCAAAGCGTGGGTTTTCAGATTCTGTAATAGATACTCTGATTCAGGCTAGAAAGCCTGTAACTAGAAAAATTTACCATAAAATATGGAAAAAATATATCTGTTGGTGTGAATCCAAAGGATTGCCATGGAACAAGATAAAAATTCCTAAGATTCTATCCTTTCTACAAGAAGGTTTGGAGAAAGGATTATCTGCAAGTTCTCTAAAGGGACAGATTTCTGCTTTATCTGTCTTACTACACAAACGACTGGCAGCTATGCCAGATGTTCAAGCATTTGTTCAGGCTCTGGTTAGGATCAAGCCTGTTTACAGACCTTTGACTCCTCCCTGGAGTTTAAATCTAGTTCTTTCAGTTCTTCAAGGGGTTCCGTTTGAACCCTTACATTCCGTAGATATTAAGTTACTATCTTGGAAAGTTTTGTTTTTGGTTGCAATCTCTTCTGCTAGAAGAGTTTCAGAGTTATCTGCTCTGCAGTGTTCTCCTCCTTATCTGGTGTTCCATGCAGATAAGGTGGTTTTGCGTACTAAGCCTGGTTTTCTTCCTAAAGTTGTTTCTAACAAAAATATTAACCAGGAGATAGTTGTACCTTCTTTGTGTCCGAATCCAGTTTCAAAGAAGGAGCGTTTGTTACACAATTTGGACGTTGTCCGTGCTCTAAAATTCTATTTAGAGGCTACTAAAGATTTCAGACAAACATCATCCTTGTTTGTTGTTTATTCTGGTAAAAGGAGAGGTCAAAAAGCGACTTCTACCTCTCTTTCCTTTTGGCTTAAAAGCATTATCCGTTTGGCTTATGAGACTGCCGGACGGCAGCCTCCTGAAAGAATCACAGCTCACTCCACTAGGGCTGTGGCTTCCAAAAGGGGCTTCAAGAACGAGGCTTCTGTTGACCAGATATGTAAGGCAGCGACTTGGTCTTCACTGCACACTTTTGCCAAATTTTACAAATTTGATACTTTTGCTTCTTCAGAGGCTATTTTTGGGAGAAAGGTTTTGCAAGCTGTGGTGCCTTCCGTTTAGGTGACCTGATTTGCTCCCTCCCTTCATCCGTGTCCTAAAGCTTTGGTATTGGTTCCCACAAGTAAGGATGACGCCATGGACCGGACACACCAATGTTGGAGAAAACAGAATTTATGCTTACCTGATAAATTACTTTCTCCAACGGTGTGTCCGGTCCACGGCCCGCCCTGGTTTTTTTAATCAGGTCTGATGAATTATTTTCTCTAACTACAGTCACCACGGTATCATATGATTTCTCCTATATATATTTCCTCCTGTCCGTCGGTCGAATGACTGGGGTGGGCGGAGCCTAGGAGGGATCATGTGACCAGCTTTGCTGGGACTCTTTGCCATTTCCTGTTGGGGAAGAGAATATCCCACAAGTAAGGATGACGCCGTGGACCGGACACACCGTTGGAGAAAGTAATTTATCAGGTAAGCATAAATTCTGTTTTTCAAACAATATGGGGAAGAAAAGGGATCTCTCTGAAAATACTGTTATCATTAGGAGGTTTGTTCAATAACATTGGAATTGTACTCTTAATAGTTGATGATAACATGAGAATTATGCTGACTGTTGTTTACATCAATTATTTAGATAAATGAGAAAGATATCATTGGCATAATAATTTGGAACAGAGTGTAAGTCTATGATTGGCTGATAGCTATCACATGACATCACATGACATAGGTGATCAGCAAACCAAAGAAAATAATGACATTTTTCAGAACAAAAAAAAAAAGGTTTCTAAATAAGTGCCATTGTATTGCACTTGTTGGTTAGACAATTGTACAATATTATTTTGTCCTTTAACAACTCCAGAAAAAATATTTCCTCAGTAAATGTATATGCCTGTAAGTATAGTAGTAGTTTTTTTTATAGAAAAGTAGTCAAGCTTGATGTATGTAAGCTAGGAAAACAGTAGAATGGAACAGCACCTTCTATAAAGTGGGTGCTCGTGTAGACCGGTGAACTGCCTATTCACCTCACAGTAGTCACAAACAGGTAATGTCCACAGCACTCCAAATAGCAAATTCTTTATTTAGGACATAATAAAACAGTGACGTTTCGGGATTAATTTCCCTTAATCATGCATCATTAAGGGAAATTAATCCTGAAACGTCGCTGTTTTATTATGTCCTAAATAAAGAATTTGCTATTTGGAGTGCTGTGGACATTACCTGTTTGTGGCGATGTATGTAAGCTAAATAGAATGAGAGGTGTCTTGGGGAACTCACAGACAGGTTTAGGGTCTGACCATGGCTGTTCCAGGGGTATGATGGGGTCTTATTACTTAAACCTCAGCCAAAAAAAAGAGTTCTTCTCTCTGTGTGAAATATTCTTCTCTCTGTGTGAAATATCTTGTCTCATGGTCGTGTCACCCTGTTTAAAAAAGATTTACAAAAATAGCCTTGTATGCTTTTAAAGGGATACTAACCCAATTTTTTTCTTTCATGATTCAGATAGAGAATGCAATTCTAAGAAACTTTCTATTTTACTCCTCTTTTCTTCATTCTCTTGGTATCTTTATTTGAAAATCATAAATGTAAGCTTAGGGCCAGCCCATTTTTGGTTCAGACCCTGAGTAGCGCTTGCTGATTGGTGCTACATTTAGCACTACCCAGGTGCTGAACCAAAAATGGTCCGGCTCCTAAGCTACATTCCTGCTTTTCAAACAAAGATTACAAGGAAAGGAAGAAAAATTGATAATAGGAATAAATTAGAAAGTTGCTTAAAATTGCATGCTTTATCTGAATCGTGAAAGTTTAGTATCCCTTTAAGTTTTCTTTTGTGCATATGTTAGTCTATTGTTTTATAGGATTATTTTTCCTGTTTGAATTTGTTTGTTTTTAAGGTTTTATGATTATAAAAGGTGCTCAGTTCCTTGAACTAATGACTCACAACTGTGAGGAGGAGGAGGTTGTACAAATGTTTGTGATGTTGCGGCAAGTTTCTTTTTTTCCCCAGCAAGATATTCATTTTACAAATAGGTTTTACTGAATCTAGACCACTGGTTTTCAAACCTAGCCTCTGGCCACATTTTGAGGATATCTGAACTGGAGCACAGGTGAAATAATCAGCTGATTAATAAACACGGTTATTTTACCTGTTCTCACCCAAGGTAATTCTGAAAACCAGGCCAGGTTTGAAAACCAGTGATCTAGAACAATGATTCAGAATCAGGGTGTCACAGATAATTTGTTTACTTTTTTATTTTAAGCTTCTAGGGTATAAATAATTTTCATATGTTTATTATTTATCCATGTGTATTACAATATAGGCCAATCAAGGTGTCACTTGATTTTATAGTATTTATATATCTATTTATATAAAACTATTTTCTCTACACAAAGGGACATTCATTTATTTTTTATGCATTAGAAATTAACAATTGCATTGCAAAATATCTGCATACAAAATAAATATTTTCAAAGCATTTAGTATACATTTTGTTAGCACAAATTGCATTGTTTTCTAGACCAGGAGCACACTTTTTGAAAAGCCTATTGTGTGTTCTATATCATATCCTTTGTTGTGGCCAATTAGTAACACAAACTAATGAGCTACTCTACATATCAATTACAGCGCAGAATGTTTAAGGTTTAAGGTTCTTAATTCCGCACAATGTACTCTAGCCTCTTTATGGACAGTGGAAAAACTATAATTTTAGATTTGCGGTTATTAAGCATATTCGTTCTACTTTTTAACCTGGCAAACTAGAGAGCGGGCAGCTAAATAGCTATACTCAAATGTAATGATATTTAAAGTGAAAGTAGATCCTAGCGTTTTACAAGCACTAGGATTGAGTTTTGAAACAAATATAGGGGACATGTATTTATAAAGTATAAGATACTTCATGTAAAAAGCTCGTTTATTTGTTTTAACCGATTGCCCACAGCTAAAAAATGTTTTTGCTAAGAGGTGACATTTTCACCTCTTAGCCAATAGCCGTGCGGTAAATCCGGCTTGGCACCCATGGGAACTGGATTTACCGCAGCCGTGTGCTGCTGTAGCAGCTAAGAACAGCGATCAGTTAAAACAAATATAAGAGCTTTCTACATGAAGTATCCTATACTTCATGCATGAATGAATGAAATCCCCCTTTATTTATTTCAAAAGTCTATCCTAGCATTTTTAAAACGCTAGGATTTACTTTCACTTTAATTAAAAAGGATGATCTGAGTCATCCTTACTAGGAGTCACACTCACATGTAAGTAGTGTTAAATAGCTAATACATATGAGTGGTACTGTGGCTATCCATTTAAACAACTGAGCAACAAGCCAAAAAATTCTGTTTAAGGCAAGTAAAAAAATTGGAAATCGCCAGTTACAGACCTATATTCCTTTCTAGTCAATCATAGTTTAGATGCACTTTTCTGGTTTAATAAACTGTTTTCAAATTCTGACTAATCACTACAAAATACAATGTGTAGTCCCTTATAGATTCATTTGCAAAGATACTTAATCCTTTAAGGACACAGCTTTCAGTTTGCTCAATTGTTTTATGACGGAAAAATTCCGTCATATGTCCTTAAGAGGTTAAAGGGACACTGAACCCAAATGTATTCTTTTGCAATACAGATAGAGAATGCAATTTTAAGCAACTTTCTAATGTACTCCTATTATCAATTTTTCTTTGTTCTCTTGCTAAAAGAAGGCATCTAAGTTTGTTTGGTTCAGGACTCTGGACAGCAATTTTTTATTGGTGGATGAATTTATTCACCAATCAGCAAGAACAACCTAGGTTGTTCACCAAAAATGGGCCGGCATCTAAACTTACATTTCAAATAAAGATACCAAGAGAATGAAGAAAATTTGATAATATGAGTAAATTAGAAAGTTGCTTAAAATGTCATGCTCTACCTGAATCACAAAAGAAAAAAATTGGGTTCAGTGTCCCTTTTAAAATATTTTGTGAAGCTATATTTTGTTCAATTAGTCTAACAAGACTTGACAGCAGATTTGAAGGTTCGTGAAGCTTAATTTGCATCAATATGTGTTACCAGACAAACAAAGTCAACAGAATATACCATTGTTGCTTGCTAATCTTATGTCTTTTTATAACAAAAGTTAACAATTAACAAAATAAACATTTTAAGTAATATCTTTTTGGGGTAATATATTTTTTTTTTGGATCATTTTGTTTATGAGTAGACTAAAATCACAGCTTGTTTAGCACATGATTTATAAATCAATAAATCAATATATAAATCTATAGACACAGCTGAAATGAGGAAGTGGAATTGGTATTATGTAGTGATAAACAACCTATTGTTTATGATGGTTCATCACTGCTGTAGGTTTAACAAAAAAAACAAAAAAGTGCCCCTTTTCTATGTATGAAATAAGAAATTAAAATGAAGAGATACTTTTCTGTAACATCCATTGGAAGACCTTATGGCATCAATGAATTAAAACACTGGTTTAATTTTTTTGTGATTTTTGATGAATAGTAAAATGGGATTACATGATATCTTCATCAGAATTTTGGAGTACTGGAAGTTAAAATGCAGTGTGGAACTGACTATAATTTAAATCCATGTGTAAACATTTTACAGGCTGGACAGAAATTTTATATTTTAAGACCATTGATCACTTTTTTTTAATGAAAATCAAAAAACTATTATAATATTTGATAAACATGTTAAACTTTATGTCACATTAAATACAGTATGTTTTTGATATTCTGTGTTCAGAGATTGGATTGCAGTTTGATCATTTTGCATAGGATCTGTGTAAAAACAAAGTTCTAAAACATTTAAAAGCAAGTTATTTTAAACAACATAAAACAACTCTGTTATAATCTGTCTTCAAATTTTGCTACCGACTAAATGAAAGTTTTATTTACTGTTTTGTGGAAGTGTAAAATAGAGATATGTGTAGGAATGCATTCACTGACAGTTCTATATCTGTTTATATATAGCTGATTTAAATCAATAAATATGCCTTGAAATGAAATACACAAGTATATATTAACAGTTAGACAATATGCAAAATGCACTTTTTAGGTGTTTAGATCGCTCACTTATTTAATAATCACATCATCATTGGTAAATGTATGTAGAATAAAATATACGCTAATCAGCAATTCAGAAATTACATAAATAGATAAGAGATGTGCTTGAAGCCATATCATAAATAAATATTATTTGTTTTATATTTTTTTGTAACTGTTTGGCAACATATCATGCCAGATCTATTTTTAACTTATTGTTTCAATTTCTGTCTAATATTTAAATATTTTTCAAATTGTTCATTCTAAGTGGCAAAAGAGAATATTGACAATCTCAGTATTATGGAACATAATAATACAACGATAATATCGACAATCTCAATATTATGGAACATATTAATACAACGAGAATATTGACAATCTCAGTATTATGGAACATATTAATACAACGATAATATTGACAATCTCAGTATTATGGAACATATTAATACAACGAGAATATTGACAATCTCAGTATTATGGAACATATTAATACAACGAGAATATTGACAATCTCAGTATTATGGAACATATTAATACAACGAGAATATTGACAATCTCAGTATTATGGAACATATTAATACAACGAGAATATTGACAATCTCAGTATTATGGAACATATTAATACAACGAGAATATTGACAATCTCAGTATTATGGAACATATTAATACAACGAGAATATTGACAATCTCAGTATTATGAAACATATTAATACAACGAGAATATTGACAATCTCAGTATTATCGAACATATTAATACAACGAGAATATTGACAATCTCAGTATTATGGAACATATTAATACAACGAGAATATTGACAATCTCAGTATTATGGAACATATTAATACAACGAGAATATTGACAATCTCAGTATTATGGAACATATTAATACAACGAGAATATTGACAATCTCAGTATTATGAAACATATTAATACAACGAGAATATTGACAATCTCAGTATTATGAAACCAGGGCTGGATTGGGCCACCGGGATACCGGGAAAAAAATCCCTGTGGGCCGGCAGCTGGTGGGCCGGCAGCTGCACATAGTGTCTGGAGAGCAACTTGCAAGTAGTGAGCGCAGCACAGTGTGAGGAAGCGCAGTGGCCAACGACCTGCTTTTTGAGCTGCAGCAAAATAAATACACAGACAGAGGGCCGCTCATTCAGCAGTGTTGGAGAGCAGGTGAGGGACCGGAGTGGTCATGCT
This sequence comes from Bombina bombina, assembly GCF_027579735.1. Lineage (NCBI taxonomy): Eukaryota > Metazoa > Chordata > Amphibia > Anura > Bombinatoridae > Bombina > Bombina bombina. The sequence goes on from NC_069499.1 coordinate 501,602,676, forward strand.
CTCAGCTGGCATAAGATGCGCGGCCAGTGGCCATCCCACTCAAATAGAGGCATAATCTTGTTTGCATCAGGGCAGGCTAGCCAGCATTAGCTGGGGAGCACTATGAGATGTGGGAGGCAGCTTTGGAAAAGGAAGGCTAAAGACATTGCGGTGGCGTGGAGATTGTTGCATTTGCCGGGTGCGAATTAACCTTGTGACTGAACGTATTTTGTATAAAGCAGAGCCCTGCCTCCAATCGTTCATTCTCCGGATTTAGTTAGATTCAGCTGTCTTTACCCTTTCTGGTTTTGCTTTTCTGCTGATATTTCTCTTTGTTTACTCTGGGTAATTTGAGTTCACTGTTCCATAAGATAACTATCCACATAGTAAGTACAATAAAGATTTGCCGACATTAACTATTTATATACCAAATCTGTCAATTACATTTTGTTAATATACCACTGCCATTAACCATAAATCTGCTGTCTCAGTAAGATAGATTGAACATCCTACGTTAGCAATAGAGCATATATGCGTACCTCTCTGGGCTTTTATCAAATATAAGCACACTTTCTACCTGTTTATTAACTATTTAAATGTCTGCTCTGTTTCTGACTGACATTACCCTCTCAGGCACTTGGAAAAAAAAGTCTCTGTGTAGAACTACTTGGCAAATAGATGCCCATTGGCATGACAGCAATCAATTGATGGATTTAATTTATTGTATTTTATTTACTATTTACAAAATCAGTCTTATTGCAAATATATTTTATGGAGACTAATGAATGAAGCAGTGGGTAGAGCGCGCACTAAAAAGCTGCATGGGCTGGAGGGGGGGCGAATCTGGGACGGAGGGGGGGATGACCCGGAGGGGGGGGTTGTGCCAGAGGGGGTGGGGTTAAGATGAAGGGGCGGGGTTGACTCAAAGGGGGGCTGAGCTGGGCTGGTCTATACAAATTTCTAGGGCCGGTCTGATTTCCCAGTCCAGCCCTGTATGAAACATATTAATACAACGAGAATATTGACAATCTCAGTATTATGGAACATATTAATACAATGAGAATATTCACAATCTCAGTATTATGGAACATATTAATACAACAAGAATATTGACAATCTCAGTATTATGGAACATATTAATACAACAAGAATATTCACAATCTCAGTATTATGGAACATATTAATACAACGAGAATATTGACAATCTCAGTATTATGGAACATATTAATACAATGAGAATATTCACAATCTCAGTATTATGGAACATATTAATACAACAAGAATATTCACAATCTTAGTATTATGGAACATATTAATACAACAAGAATATTCACAATCTCAGTATTATGGAACATATTAATACAACGAGAATATTCACAATCTCAGTATTATCGAACATATTAATACAACGAGAATATTGACAATCTCAGTATTATCGAACATATTAATACAACGAGAATATTGACAATCTCAGTATTATCGAACATATTAATACAATGAGAATATTCACAATCTCAGTATTATGGAACATATTAATACAACGAGAATATTGACAATCTCAGTATTATGGAACATATTAATACAACAAGAATATTCACAATCTCAGTATTATGGAAAATATTAATACAACAAGAATATTCACAATCTCAGTATTATGGAACATATTAATACAACGAGAATATTGACAATCTCAGTATTATGGAACATATTAATACGAGAATATTGACAATCTCAGTATTATCGAACATATTTATACAACAAGAATATTGACAATTTCAGTATAATGGAACATATTAATACAATGAGAATATTCACAATCTCAGTATTATGAAACATAGGAACCACTAATGGGCATAGTGCTTTTCAGCGTGTATGTTGTGCAACAATATTTGGTAGAACTGTAAAGATCTGAGATATAAAAATGATGCCATTATTTACATTAATGCATTTTTATTCACATATAAAAATGGTAAAAAAAAACTAAATATTTACTGTTCCCATGTAAGTAGCTCCTTCTTGGCTGTTATCTGGTGTGTCATGCATGGAGGCTGAGAGTGTAAAATAAAATTAAAAACAATATAAAAAAGTCTAAAAGTATTGCAGAGAAAGCCAAATCATTTATATGCTGGCATTAGTCTTCACTAGTATCTCTGGTGGTAGTGCATGAGTGGAGTCCAATATGGCTAACAATGGAATATCAGCAAAAATAGTCTGAAATTGTTGCACAGGATGCATTTTGCTTTAGATACTTACATGATGCATACTCTGATAACTGTGCATAGTGTAGCTACTCAGTAGACTGATCTAGGATGGATAGATTATTCTGTAAGATAATGTGAGCGGCATTTGAAAAATACCAAACAGCTCCGCACAGGTGTGGAAATGGTTTAACAGTTAAAGAGCTTGCAGATTTCATCCAAATAAATTATCTGTTATTAGCGATGGCCGAATGTTTCTAAAGATTTGAAATTTAAAACGAATTTTGATACGTTCGTTCAAATCAAATTTTGAATGTTTATATAACATTCTAATATTCTATTTTTGAATTTTCGCGTTCCATTTTTTTAATAAAATTCGAAAATATTTGTTCGAATAATAGAATGTTTAGCTATGTATTCATTCAATTTCGAAATGTAATATTCGAATTTGAATGTGACATTCGAATTTGAATGTGGCATTCAAATTTGAAATAGTATTTCTAGTCTACAACTGTGTTTAATAAATGTAATATTCAAATTCGAATGCTACATTCGAATTCGAATGTCACATTCAAATTTGAATTAGTATTTCTAGTCTAATACTGTTTTTTAAATGTGATATTCGATTCGAATGTGACATTCGAATTCGAAATAGTATTTCTAGTCTAATACTGTGTTTTATAAATGTAATATTCGAATTCGAACGTGACATTTTATTTGAATGTGATATTCAATTTGAATGTGACATTTGAAATAGTGTTTCTAGTCTACAATTGTGTTTTATAAATGTAATATTCTAATTCGAATGTGATATTCGAATGTAACATTTGAATTCGAATGTGACATTCGAATTCGAATGTGACATTCGAAAACTGTAAATAACATTTGAAAATCAAATTTTTAAGAATATTCGTTCTATCAACATTCTATTATGTAAATCGAATTTCTACAATAACATTCGTTCTAACATTCGAATTCGGATATAAACACATTCGCCCTTCCCTATCTGTTATGTTTTATTTTGTTTTGGCCACAAATCTTTAGCTTAGACAAAGGTTTGAAAATCCCTGAAAAAAAGTGAAGCAGAAAAAGCCTGTGATCATACTTCCCAACCATCCTGGAGATTGTGGGATTGATAGGGTTGGAGGTCTGCCCGCTGTCCCTCCAACAGCTTTTGCTATCAGGGCTGTCCTGGTTTCCAGGGACTGCACCAGCGCTGTCTATGACATAACTAACTTTGTCCAACCCATTGATGGCACGCCCAGCCCTTTCCAGGGAATGCCTGTCCTGTACCTCTCTGGTTGAGGCTCCACCTACAGAGCACTTGTAATCCATCACTCACAAGCAGGGACATATTATAGGCCTCATATACTAATATAATGTTCTCAGCTTGAGGACCTATCCACCTATTTTGCAGAGAGTGGGCATTGGATACTGTATGTCTGCTGTCTGTACTTTCTATTGCACAAGTTCCTTATGCAGCACCAGCCCCTGTTAATCACCTCAAACAAGCAAGTTCAGTGGGGGGGGGGGGGGGGTATCAGTGCAACCTTATAGGTGTCAGAGAGGTTGCAAAGCATTAGTGACCTCTGCTTTGCAATTTGCTGTAAACAGGCTTGCATGAGCAAACTTGCACTGCAGCACCCATTGCTTAGTACATAGAGAGAGAGACATATTACTTTTGTGAGGCTAGGCACTTCTGCCTTCATTTGCCTCTTTGCACATGAAAAAATATTAAAAAAATATATTTTGCAACCACTATAATCTAGGTTGGATTATTTATACCGAATGTAGTCAAAGTGTATTTTGCTTACTGCAAAAAGTAAACTGTTCTGCTTTGGGACAAAGTACAAATAAGTTTTCACTCAATTACCATAGAGCAGGGGAATTTCTAGTTCTAATACTTAATAGAAATTGAAAACTTTTTTTCTGCACAACTCTCATCAACATTATATACTGTATATTATATATATATATATATATATATATATATATATATATATATATATATATATATATATATATATATATGCAAAGATCTAGAAGAACAAGCGCACAGATACACTTTTCATAGTGCAAATCAATGTAATACTTAAAAACACATTAACATTCAACAATTAGGAATGAATCCTACTCACAAAGGAAACCCCAATCATATGAGGTAAGTTATAGCAGTCGGATCCTTAAAGTGTCCCCACTTAATACTGGCAACAAGTCCCAATGAGGTAGGAGAGTCTCCTTGTTGTTAAAGTCCCCAGTTTAGTTTAAAGAGGATGAAGGTAGCGGTTAGTATTGTCAGAGAGTTCCAGTTAATCTTACCGCTCCTGCAGTCAGCAGTCCGGTCAAAAGGCTGATAGATAAATGAACACTGCATTCAGTTATAGCATGAGTCTGTACATCAGTGTATATAGCAATGTTCCTGTTCGATTTGTCACGCCCACCTTACGTCACTTGTGAACTACACGCCTAATAGGAGCATTGCTATACACGCTGTTACAATTATCTACAGCGCTTATCTATCTACCAGCTACTGACCGGACTGATACCTTCAGGAGCGGTAAGACAAACCGAACAGGAACATTGCTATATACGCTGATGTACAGACTCATGCTATAACTGTCTGCAGCGTTCATTTATCTATCAGCCTTTTGACCGGAATGCTGACTGCAGGAGCGGTAAGATTATCTGGAACTCTCTGACAATGCTAACCGCTACCTTCATCCTCTTTAAACTAAACTGGGGACTTTAACAACAAGGAGACTCTTCTACCTCATTGGAACTTGTTGCCAGTATTAAGTGGGGACACTTTAAGGATCCGACTGCTATAACTTACCTCATATGATTGGGGTTTCCTTTGTGAGTAGGATTCATTCCTAATTGTTGAATGTTAATGTGTTTTTAAGTATTAAATTGATTTGCACCATGAAAAGTGTATCTGTGCGCTTGTTCTTCTAGATCTTTGCAGCTGTACTTCATTCACTCAATTTGAACCTTGAGTGGTATTTCAACGAGCAGCACTGAGACACCAACTATATTGGAACTTCATCACATCTGACCACCAGAAGGACACTATTGTTTCTTTCTCTCTCTTTTTTTCCCAATCCAGGGATACTGCAGAGTGTGATAAGTATATTACTACTATTTTTATTATTGTACTATCTTGTATGCATTAATCTGATTGCTATATATTGGAGATTTGTTTAAACATATTTATTTTTATAATAGTGATTGTGGTGTTAAGCTCTATCAACACAGTCTATCTAAAGTATCTCTCAAGTGTGCGCTGCCTTGGCTCCCAGTGGTGATACTCACTTTCTGAGTTCACCCCTGTGATCTTGTAGTTTAATATATTAATATATATATATATATATATATATATATATATATATATATATATATATATATATATATATATATATATATATACATACATACATACATACACATATGTATAACAACAATTAAAATTATGGGGAGGTGAAAAGTGAGTTTAAAATCCTCCACTAAATACAAAATGTAGAGAAAATAACTCATTGTGTAACCCATTTACAAATCTAGACAAGTCAGAAGACTTCTGACTTGTCTAGATTTGTAAATGGGTTACACAATGTGTTATTTATATATTATATATGCACACATATATATATACATACATATATATATATATATATATATATATATATATATATATATATAAAATGAAAAGTTGAAAGCATTCACTGGACTGTAGTCAACAATGTAAATCAAATATACTTGATATATTTGATTTACATTGTTGACTACAGTCCAGTGAGTGCTTTCAACTTTTCATTTTCTACATACCTGGATATAGCACCCTGGCAAGTTGCGGTCTGTTGGTGAGAGTGCATATACTACAAACAAACTTTTATATATATATATGTGTGTGTATATATATACGTGTGTGTGTATATATATATATATATATATATATATGTGTGTGTCTGTGTGTATGTATATATAAATATATGTATATATATATATATATATATATATATATATAAATTACAGGTTTTGCTTTTTCACCTCTTTAGGGAGTGTGGGAGAAGTACATTTTGTTACACAAAAGCAGGAGGTGTTTAATGTTGTTTTAAGTGAAGTGGCCCTTGGTAAGCAGGATGAACAGTTTTTTTTTCTAGATTGTAAAAAAGTTATTTAGCATTTTTAAGCAGAACTGTGTGTTATATGTCTATCAGTATGCTATACAACGGGCTTTTTAGTAACGTCATCATTTTAAAGGAAAAAGTGTGACACTTCTTGTTGATCTCAGGCCAAAATGCACGCTGGTGGCACTGAGATATTAATCATTGGGTCTGAAGAATATAATGAGGATGGAAATGACAGTAATCCAGAGGTCTGTTAAAAATGTCACAGTCAGTCTTTAAACTATGATTGTCAGTTTAAAATGCATTTATTTTGCACACTTAATACTATATTGGTATTGCAGTAATAAAGTTTAAGGTCGCAAGAAATCAATGATTTTTAAGTATTATTATTATTATTAATATAATAGGGAAAAAACATGTTACGCTAAACGGTCCCTTTAAGTGTCTGTTTTAGAAGTCAAGTCAGGAAAGTAAGAATGTTTATCATAATGTAAATTTTGTTTGTGAAAGTAATTGACACTACATTTGTTTTGCATTGCTGCAGAATATTCTTATAAAATAGAATTAACTTGGTGAGGATGAATCTCCTTAAAAAGAAATCGTTTGAATGCCTGGTGGTAATTGACTGTTCTGTCCTTTGCTAACTTTAGCTCCTATTCAAATTTAAGAATAACTGCAACTTTAAAATGTGTGGTTAGTGAATGCTTGGCTTCTCAATGTTCATGCCATGCAATGCTTTGATACGCTGAATTAAATCTTTACACAACCCAAGTCTACAGCAACCCTTTCACTTTTGATTACAGATTACTGCAAGAATGTCATAGCAATGCAAATGTGTTGCCGGGGGGAATTCTGTGTAAATGTTACAAATATGTTAATGCTACACTATTAAACTGAATATCTTACTGTATGATAATATGATGCTTTGTCTAGAAAGATTTTTATTTTTCTTCGTAGGGCAGCTAAAGACATATTTTATGCATTGCTTTATGAAACATATTAAAAACCCCATCTTTAATATGCAGTAATGCTTTATTGGAAATCAATAACATTTACATATTTATAAATTGTGTTTGTAGGCAAAACATTTTTGATAACTTAATTTTAAAATAAGATAGGGATACTAATACCCATACTTATGAGTGGTAAAATATGACATCATTTTAAAACTGTTTATGTGATATTTTGCAATTGGTATTGGTTCTTCTGTTTTCATTAGCAATGTCATAGATTAAAAAAATAAAAAAATCTCTGTTTTTATTTTGTATTACAGTGACCTATAGTCTTTGACTAAACAAATATTTCTCCATGTTGCTATTTCTTTCACAATCACACTGGAGCCAACCAAAAAAAAACAAAAAAAAAAAAACATTATTTCCTTTTGTCTATTAAAGGGACACTGAACCCAAAAATTTCCTTTCATGATTCAGATAGAGCATGCAATTTTAAGCAACTTTCTAATTTACTCCTATTATCAAATTGTCTTCATTCTCTTGGTGTCTTTATTTGAAATGCAAGAATGTAAGTTTAGATGCCGGCCCATTTTTGGTGAACAACCTGGGTTGTTCTTGCTGATTGGTGGATAAATTCATCCACCAATAAAAAAGTGCTCTCCAGAGTTCTGAACTAATAAAAAAGCTTAGATGCCTTCTTTTTGAACTAAAGATAGCAAGAGAATGAAGAAAAAATGATAATAAGAGTAAATTAGAAAGTTGCTTAAAACTGCATGCTCTATCTGAATCACAAAAGAAAAAGTTTGGGTTCAGTGTCCCTTTAAAGATATAACTTAACACTTGAATCTCAAAAATAATAACCAAGACAAATGGCATCACAAAGTTGTACTTATTGTTGTATGATGTGCCTTATCATTTAAGTAAAGTCTTGTAGCATGTGCTTAGTTTGGATTAAAGGGTAACTGCCTATCTGTGAAAAGCTAGCTAGAAAATATCAAATGAACATTTATGTTAAAAGGTAAGATATTTTGGCATCTACTTATCAAGCCGTCAACTTACTTGCTTTCGACGGCATCAATACGCTCGCCTAAGATCACCTAACATCGCTGCCCGCGGACCTGAATACGCTCTCCAAAGTTACCAAAAAAGCTGTCAAAAAGCCACGCAAAGTACAGGGCGATGAGCAGCGGACTGTTGTTAACTATCAATCATCGATCTCGCTGCTCTTCGGCTTTTTCCCAGCTTTATTGGTACCCTGTCACTAAACACCCACACTATACTATACTGTTTACCCCCTATACCGCCGCTCCCGGAGCCCACCACAACTCTAATAAATGTATTAACCCCTAAACCGCCGATCACGGACCCCACCGCAACTAACTAAAGTGTTTAACCCCAAAAACGCTGCTCCCGGAGCCCACCGCCACCTACATTATACTTATTAACCCTTAATCTGCCCCCCTATACCACCGCCACCTACATTATACTTATTAACCCCTAATCTGCTGACCCCTACACCGCCGCCACCTACATAATATTTATTAACCCCTTATCTGCCCCTTATAAAAACTGCCGCCACTATATTAAATTTATTAACCCCTAAACCTAAGTCTAACCCTAACCCTAAAACCCACTAACTTAAATATAATTTAAATAAATCTAAATAAATATTCCTATCATTAAATAAATTATTCCTATTTAAAACTAAATACTTAACTTTAAAATAAACCCTAAGCTAGCTACAATAGAACTAATAGTTACATTGTAGCTAGCTTAGGGTTTATTTTTTATTTTTCAGGCAAGTTTGTATTTATTTTAACTAGGTACAATAGTTATTAAATAGTTATTAACTATTTAATAACTTCCTAGTTAAAATAAATACAAATATACCTGTAAAATAAAACCTAACCTAAGTTACAATTACACCTAACACTACACTATAATTAAATAAATTTCCTAAACTAAATACAATTAAATACAATTAAATAAAATTATCTAAAGTACAAAAAAAACAAACGTGAAATTACAGAAAATAATAAACAAACTACACAATTTTTTAAACTAATTACACCTAATATAATTCCCCTAACAAAATAAAAAAGCCCCCCAAAAATAAAAAAGCCCTACCATAAACTAAATTACAAATAGCCCTTAAAAGGACCATTTGCGGGGCATTGCCCCAAAGTAATCAGCTCTTTTACCTGTAAAAACAAAAATTACAACCCCCCAACATTAAAACCCACCACCCACACAACCAACCCTACTCTAAAACCCACCCAATACCCCCTTAAAAAAACCTAACACTAACCCCTTGAAGATCACCTTACCGTGAGAAGTCTTCACCCAACTGGTCTGAAGTCCTCAACAAATCCGGCAGAAGTGGTCATCCAGACGGGCAGAAGTCTTCATCCAGACAGCATCTTCTATCTTCATCCATCCGGCGTGGAGCGGGTCCATCTTCAAGACATCCGAGGCGGAGCATCCTCTTCTGATGATGTCTTCTTGTTGAATGAATGTACCTTTAAGTGACGTCATCCAAGATGGCGTCCCTTCAATTCCGATTGGCTGATAGAATTCTAATCAGAATTAAGGTAGAAAAAATCCTATTGGCTGATTCAATCAGCCAATAGGATTTAAGTTCATTCCTATTGGCTGATCCAATCAGCCAATAGGATTGAGCTCGCATTCTATTGACTGATTGGATAAGCCAATAGAATGCGAGCTCAATCCTATTGGCTGATTGGATCAGCCAATAGGATTGAACTTAAATCCTATTGGCTGATTGCATCAGCCAATAGGATTTTTTCTACATTAATTCCGATTGGGTTTTAGAGTAGGGTTGGTTGTGTGGGTGGTGGGTTTTAATGTTGAGGGGGGGTGTAATTTTTTTTTTATAGGTAAAAGAGCTGATTACTTTGGGGCAATGCCCCACAAAAGGCCCTTTTAAGGGCTATTTGTAATTTAGTGTAGGGTAGGGCTTTTTTATTTTGGGGGGGCTTTTTTATTTTGTTAGGGGTATTAGATTAGGTGTAATTATTGAAAAATCTTGTAATTTGTTTATTATTTTCTCTAATTTAGTGTTTGTTTGTTTTTGTACTTTAGATAATTGTATTTATTTGTATTTAATTGTATTTAATTTAGGGAATGTATTTAATTATAGTGTAGTGTTAGGTGTAATTGTAACTTAGGCTAGGTTTTATTTTACAGGTATATTTGTATTTATTTTAACTAGGAAGTTATTAAATAGTTAATAACTATTTAATACTTATTGTACCTAGTTAAAATAAATACAAACTTGCCTGTAAAATAAAAATAAACCCTAAGATAACTATTAGTTATATCGTAGCTAGCTTAGGGTTTATTTTATAGGTATGTATTTAGTTTTAAATAGGAATAATTTATTTAATGATAGGAATATTTATTTAGATTTATTTTAATTTTATTTAAGTTAGGGGGGGTTAGGGTTAGACTTAGGTTTAGGGGTTAATAAATTTAATATAGTGGCGGCGGTGTAGGGGGTGGAAGATTAGGGGTTAATATGTATAATGTAGGTTGCGGTGGTGTAGGGGGGGAAGATTAGGGGTGTTTAGACTCTGGGTACATGTTAGGGTGTTAGGTGTAAACGTTACCATAGGAATCAATGGGATATCAGGCAGCAGCGAACATGAGCTTTCGCTGCTTTCAGACTCCCATTGATTCCTATGGCATCCGCCGTCTCCAGGGCAGCGGATTGAAAACCAGGTATGCTGGGCCAGAATAGTGGCGAGCGTACCTGGTAGAAATTTGATAACTAGCAAAGGTAGTCAGATTGTGCCGAATTAACATTCAGAACCTCTGTAATGACGTAAGCATCGATCTGTGTCGGACTGAGTCCAGCGGATCGTATGTTACGTCACAAAATTCTACTTTTCCCAGTCTGTAGGGCTTGATAACTAAGGGGAATCAGGCTCGCCACAAATATGCTGCGGAATTCCAGCGTATTTGTGGTTGACGGCTTGATAAATAGATGCCACTATCTCAACATGTCTTCAGTAACCACATCCTATTAATAGGATCTTTAATCCTCCAATAAGAATACTTGTCTGAACACTTTCAAGAGAAAAGGCATCTGTTATATTCACTTTTTTGTCTTCCTTATTGTATGGAACTTTACTATTAAACCTTGCAAGATTATGGTAAAATCCTACGAGATCAAAGTAAAGTGGGACATCACTGATGATGCTGATTGGCTGTGTTTTTTTCCTCATGCAGATGACAGTAAAAAGAGTAATTGAAGTGTAACTGCTCATAGAGTATTTTCTATGGTAAGATGAAGACAGGTTTAAAAATAAAATACCTTCCTTCATACACAGAGATGTGCATGTGCTACCACATTTTTGTTTTATATACGTTTTATTGTTTTCTGGAGACCAATTAATTCACCATTCAGACTGAATTAATTCTTCTCAAAAACTCTATCAAACTTGAGGCCGCTTTAAGCAAAGTAAATCTGAAGCATTTTAAACGATCCATGTTTTGTCATGATAGTTTTCTATTCTTTGTTACATCTAATAGAGGACATTTTAAAATATGTTACAGGTTTTGTATTTTTGAAAGTTGGAAGTTTGTTTCCTAAACTACTGTTGTTATAATGCTAGTGAATTTGTGTCTCTCTCCACCAACCGAGCTGGGGAGTTGTCTTTATCATCCAATGAGTAGCAATATATTGTGTACACATTTGAACTTTCTGTTCCAATATATATATATATATATATATATATATATACAACCTTAACCTTTTTGAACAGAAAATGTCTTAAAATATTTAAGCATTGTATTTTGAAAGGTGTGGCAGAGCATTTATTTTTTAATAATGTTCCTAGAATACAGCTTCAAATTTGGTTTTCCAGTCCCAGTTGTTTGTATACCAAGTTAGGCTAACTACAAGCATTTTGATTCCTGTATGTAAAAGCAAAGAGTGTGTGGTATGGTCTTTGCATCTTTGTTTTGGAATGCTATATTCTTGAAGTCCTTTGGCATATGAACTTTAGAGCACTTGCACCAAAATGAACATTTACATCAATCTGAATTTGCACCTGTTTTTGCCTTCAGTATTAGGGATTTTGAGATAGATTTGATGTACGAGAACCCTAGAATATACAGTATAACTTCTCCAAGATTGAATTAAAATTGGATTAGGAAAATAAAGTATACATATATGATAAAATGGAACACATACTTGTTTCTACAAGGCAGAAAAGTAACTATGTATCTTGTTTATGACTTGAAATGAAAAAGGCTGGAAACAATCCAATGGAAAGATTTTGCATTTCAGTAAACACAATCTAGTTGAAAGGTTGTTTTTTCCACTCAACAATAGGGAGGGAGGGAATTTTCTAATGTCTTATTTTGCCTTTAGTTTTATCATATTCCATTGAGACTATTTCAGATCTTTTTTTTAACTTACCTACATTTTCCTCTCCAGCATTATCTAAGAAACTTAAAAGTAGCAGCTGACAATGCATCTTCTGGTCTCTGTTGATTTTCTTGATTTTTCTTTACATTCATTTGCTAGGCAAGTTTTCACTAGTTTCTACAGGTTTCCTGTCACTTGTATCTGCTTCCTCTGACCTCAACCAAATCATGTTTTTGATTAAATGTTGCATATTGTCATTTTCACAAAATAGTGTTTATTTCATCTCACATTCTATATGAAAAATAATTATAGGTCTTGTTCAATGAGGTTCAGTTGTAGTGCATTTGTGCCATATAGTACAATTTGCCACTTTATTAGTGTATATTCTGTAATGTCTAATGCACTGACATAGGGAACATGTATAAAATATATTTTACATGTAGCAAAAGTTTGCAAAGCAAATGTGTAAAAGCTGTTAATCAGCCGTGTCAAACATCTACAAATTTGGTGTGAAAACATAAAGTCAAGTCAAAATTATTCAGATAGGGTATGCAATTGTATCTCAGTGCATTTTGACAGTTTTTCATGTGTGCCATATAAATAACGGAGTTATTAATGAGTCAGTACTGATTGGCTAAAATGCAAGTCTGTCAAAAGATCTGAGATAAGGGGGCAGTCTGCAGAGGCTTAGATATAAGTTAATAACAGAGGTAAAAAATGTACTAATATAAGAGTGTTGGTTATGCAAAACTGAGGAAGGGTAATACAGGGATTATTTATCTTTTTTAACAATAACAATTGTTACCTTTAAATGAATAGTACAAGACCAGAAATTAATTCTCTCAACTACTATGGAGTATGATTCTTGTATCAACTGATATATTCCCCCATAGAAGTCAATGGAGCAAAATAAGTGGAGGAAATAACTTATACCCTACTCGGTACCGGTATATATAGAAATATATATCTAAACACACTTAGAACATATTACCCTATGTGCAGAACATTGGGATATTAAATATTTACAGTAAAAACACAGTAAAACACTTTATTAAATATGAATATTGCAAAAATATGTTTTTACATGTTTTCCTCTACTTTACTGCAATGGGCTCCAATGCACTTCTATATATGTCTATATCTGTATACATATGTATTTATGTGTGTGTATATATGTCTATAAATACATATATACACATATACATAAACATAATATATATATATATATATATATATATATATATATATATATATATATATATACAGTGGGACAAAAAAGTATTTAGTCAGCCACCAAAAATACTTTTTTGCCCCACTGTATATATAAGCTTAAACTGGCTTTTAAGCTTTACTTTCCTGTTTTATAAATAAAGATAGAAAGAGAAGGAAGAAAATTTGATAATAGGAGTAAATTAGAAAGTTGCTTAAAATTGCATGGCCTATCTGAATCATGAAAGGAAAATGGTTTTAGTGTCCCTTTAAACCTTTACAGGGACAATAAGTCATTATTTCCAACAATCTAAACATGACCTCAGTGCCACTGAATTGCCTTTTTACTATGCATTTGTTGATTATGCAGCTCTACTGTATTTACTGGTTCTTTAATAACGATATTTCAATATAGTTAACTACGTGTCTTTAAATCTTTTGTGATGATAATATGGTTCCCACATATGGTCCTCAACAGAACCTTACCAGCAAAAGTTTGTTTTTGTTTTTACAGGGGTTAAAGGTACAGTCTACACCAGAATTTGTATCTTTTTCAAAGGTAGATAATCCCTTTATTATCCATTCCCTAGTTTTGCAAAACCAACACAGTAATATTAATACACTTTTTACCTCTGTGATTATATTGTCTCTAAGCCTCTGCAAACTGCCCCCTTATTTCAGTTTTTTAACAGACTTGCATTTTAGTCAATCAGTGCTGACTCCTATGTAACTCCACTTGCATGAGCACAGTGTTATCTATATGACACACATGAACTAACACCCTCTAGTGGTGAAAAACTGTCAAAATGCATTCATAAAAGAGGCGGCCTTTAAAGGGACAGTCTAGTCAAAATTAAACTTTCATGATTTAGATAGGGCATGCAATTTTAAACAACTTTCCAATTGACTTTTATCATTAAATTTGCTTTGTTCCCTTGGTGGTAGTTTTGAAAAGCTAAACCTAGCTAGGCTCAAACTGATTTCTAAACAGTTGAAAACCGCCCCTTAGCTCAGAGCATTTTGAAAGGTTTTTACAGTTAGACAGTACTAGTTCATGTGTGTCATATATATATATAACATTGTGCTCACTCCTGTGGAGTTATTTAGGAGTCTGCACTGATTGACTAAACTGCATGTCTGTCAAAAGCACTGAGATAAGGGGGCAGTCTGCAGAGGCTTAGATAAAAGGTAATCACAGAGGTAAAAAGTGTATTAATATAACAGTGTTGGTTATGCAAAACTGGGGTATGGTTAATAAAGGGATTATCTATCTTTTTAAACAATAACAATTCTGGTGTATACTATCCCTTTAAGGTCTAAGAAATTAGCATATGGACCTCTTTAAACTAAGAATACCAAGAGAACAAAGCAAAATTGGTGATAATAGTAAATAGCAAAGCTGTTTAAAATGACATGCCCTATCTGAACCATGAAAGTTTATTTTGGACTAGACTGTCCCTTTAATTAATGCTTCCCAGTGTGTTGAGCAGTTTAATAAATGTAAGAATTCACTGGACCCTATCCTTTTGTAATACATGCTCCAAAGTACATGAAAAAGTCAGAATATGCATCCATGTGTGTCTGTCAGTTGATTAAGAATTTTTGAGTGAAGTCACTCAGTAACATTATTAAGCAATTTAAAAAAGTTAAAACATTGGCTGTGAAACTACTGTAGGTGCAAGTGCAATACTGAGATCTCTGATATACCGATACCTTGTTGTCTTTATCCATGATATCACTGTAATTGTTCTGGTTATGATAGGCTGAATAACAAATGCAAAGCAGGAAGGTAACACTCTAAACCACAGTTATACAGCATGCTCTTTATTAATTATGCTATATAACTTAATATTATTTAAAATATAAGTATGTCTGTGAAGAAAAAGTATTTTGCAAGCACGTCAAATTTTATACAAGTCTGTGTACAGACAAAAAAAATAATTGTATTGCTCACCAAAAAAGTATTAAGGTTTAAGGCAGGTGCATTCTAGAGACAAAGCTATAAATAATATAGATAATGAGGAAAGAGAATACAGACATGTTCAGTCCATTCCAAAGTCTAGAAAAACAGCCCAAAATACAAAAATAGAGGAGAAACATTACGTTTGTTCAAGGCATACATTTATTGCTTTAACATGTAGAGAATCACAAATACATGATAATAAAAATAAAATATGGAGGCCATAATAGACAATGTAGAAGGCTACCAGAGAAGATAGGTAAGGTACAATTTGTCCATTTGTATTAGGTAGGGGCTATATAAAGCAGGTACATTGGTAAGGTGTATACTATTCCTGAAGAAACGGCCTTAGAGCTGAGAAATGCGTCGCATGTATAAAGGGTAATTTGAATATCCCTATTCCACTCTTAACTTGTTTTTTAAAATTATTTTCTTTTTAATAAATAACATTTTTATATCAAAAACTACTTTGAGTGGAAATACCTTACCTACCTGCTCATGTTTATTCTCCTCTTGGAGTACATTTGCCAGTACTCCCCTGCACCTGGACTCTGATCCTTGGGGGTGAGCTGACACACCTATTTGGAATCTGCCAGCTTGTTCCTACCAGCACATTGGTGTGCTTGGCCAGCATCACATAGGATATTCTAGCTGAGGGTGAGCTGTTACACCTGACAATTATGCATCCTGTACCTACTAGCACATTGGTGTGCTATACTAATATGCGAGTATCCATTTGGCACAAATATCATTTTACTCATATATATACTTGACGATCCTACACATGAGGCGCCCCTCTGTTCTTCTTTGTTCTGAAATATTCAGACTGTATGCTAGTTACTGAGATCAAGACAAAAAAAAAATATTATTTGGGGTTTTTCCTCAAAGAACCAGGAAAACAATCCTTCTATAAGCAAAGGGAATGGTCAGTAAAGCTAATATATATATATATATATATATATATATATATATATATATATATATATATATATATATATAAACATTAGGGTAATCCTTCCAAACTAGGAATGCTCAAAACTTCTGACCTATTTTTTTCTCTCCTTAATAAAATAATTTAGATGTCATTTAATGTGGTCCTTTGTTTTTTCCATTCTTCAGCTATAAATTCCTCCAAAGATCATTTACATTCCATTACTGTATTATCTGCTCTCTCAGCTGGGTCATTTCCACTTATTTTAAAGGTTCTCTTAATATCAGGTTTATATATTTGTATATATATATATATATATATATATATATATATATATATATATATATATAAAAAGCTTTAAATGCCAAGCTGACATGAATAAATGCATAACATAGGATTAATATTCATCATCTTTACCTGCCTCTGATGCATTGTATATAATTTCAAGAACATATAGCACATAACTAGCTCTTTGCATGATAAATTTCCTTTGGTTGTCATTTTTGGCATGCAGCCTAGGCAGATGCCCATTTAATTTCAATGCATCTGCTTATCAACATATTTTCGCAACCACTGTTCTGAAATTTGCAACAATGAATGGACAAAATGTTTAGGGTGAAGCTTATTGCATACAAACTGGTTTTTGATGTACCCAAAGATTGTGATTTAATGACAATATAAATGTACAGGCTAATTTAGCTGTGTAACTTGTCTTCTTTGTTCCATAAAAAAGAGTTAGAATCAGACAAGCTAATACCTTATTACAATGTAAAAATGCTATGGAATTGTTGGGAAAAAAGAAAGGAACCGAATCACTTGTCACTATATTAAAATGGTGATAGCACAAGACATATCTATCTAATGAAGTCATAAACCTAGAAGGATATTGCAATATATATACATATATATTTGCATTTGGGTATATTTGACATTTACAGTAGGTGGAAATTCATATTCTTTAATGTTCGTATTTCAGATGAACTGTGAAGGTTGCCATTTACCAGTAATAAGCCATGAATTTACACAAATTATTTAAGTTGAATTGACAATTTTATTCAGTCCTGACATCTTTCTTAAAACATTTTTCTCTTAACAAGCTTAGTTATTATTCATACCAAAGAGTTTTGATAAGGGCATTGTTGCTATCAAATTGTGCATTATACATTTCTATTTTCTTTATAACAGCAGACTCTAAGTATTTTTGAAGTTTTTACATAGATTTAAAGTATGTTTCTGTTCACTGCGTTTTTCATATTTGTCTATTAATAATAAAATTCACTTACAAAAATAAACCATGCAAAGATATGTATAACTTGTTATGTTTTAAGTCTACAATACAAAGATTTTAGCTTGCTGGTTCTCATTCTTTAATAGCAAGAAATGATGCCATCTCCTATTTGGGGTCAGGTTACACTAATAGTATGTCACAGGCTCTTTATATTCTTGTTATTCATTTTATTGTGTTCATTTTCAGACCGTGTAACTTTAAGAAGTCTGTATAATACACTTTTTACTCCTTTTTACTATCAGAGATATGTATTATGTTCTTTGAAGCAATTAAATAGGTTCTTAATTTGTGGATTCTGGGCAACCTGTGGAACTTTCTGTGTGTGTGAGAATGCAATGAGGAAGGTTAGAATCAAGCACAGTGAAACATGGTAATGTTATGTTAAATCTCCATTCTACCTGATTAAAGGGACAGTGTACTGTAAAACTGGTTTCCTCTTAACGTGTTGCCAATGACTTCTTATACCAGCGGCAGAGTATATAATGTAGGATACATTATTCATTTATATTTATTTTTGAATGTGAAATAGCTGTTTTTGTTCTTTGACACCAAAATCCATTAAAAATGGGTTGAGCTTACATGGAAATCAGATCACAAGTTTCCTTATATTATCTCAGTCTTTATACCGAATCCCAATATTAGGCCCCATCATTCAAAACATTGTCAGACCCAGGAGAAATTGCCTGTCATCAAAGTGTGTTTACACAACATAGACTGTGGGTTTACAAAAACCAAAAATGGTTTCTAGTGTAGTAACACTTAAAATTATGCATATATACATTCAGTTTCTCTGTACATTCACTAGATTTCTCACAATGGAAATTCTCGCTATTGAAAAGCTGGCGAGACTGATATGGCTGAAAAGGTGCATCCAAGATGGAGGGCAGTGCTTTGAATATTACATACAGCAATGTTTCACCATTAAAATAAAGGTTAATTACATTGAACGCTCATCAAACTCCCACAGGACGTCTGTATAGTCATGATATCTGGAAACAAATTTAATTGCACATTCCACTGTCTCTTTAAACAAATCTATTTTGTGGTAGAAAGGTAATGTTTTTACTCCACTGAACACACTTCTCCTACTTTGTCAGCCTCTCCATAATTGTCTGTTCATTTGTTATTATATGCAACTTTTTCACTAAAGAATGGAGGGATGAATGGGCTTTAATGAATCACCAGTAGAAAACAGCATATAATATGGTAAATATGGTGAGACTGTACCCGTCAAGTGAATTTGCAGAATAGTTTATTTTTTTAAATTATTTTTATAATTTTAAACTATATGCTATTTTCCATTGGCTGAGACTGAAATAGTCTTTATAAGAACACTGGGCTCAGAATACTCAACACAATAAGACTATTAAAAAGTTAATACCATTTTATTTAAGTTTGACAATATAAACAGAAGCTGCTTATCACATATTATAAACCAAGAACCTCTGCCCATGTCAATTTGACTTAATTTTATAGTGTGACTAAAGATCAGGGATTGCCATGTAAATAGACTGTTTTAGACCTTTAGGGCCAGATTACAAGTGGAGCGCTAAATATCGCTTTTGCAAAAACTATATTAGCGCTCCACTGAGTAGTACCAGGGCATGCTAATGTGTGCTGTTATTACAAGTTGTCAGCAAAGTGAATGCAAGCTCACAAGAGCGAGCTTCCATAGGCTCCAATGGGAGCCTAATTCTGATGCCGTCAGAGACAGCACAGAACCTAAGCGCAGCAAAGAGAGTAAGTAATGCAGTGATGGCAGCAATATTAAATGTATATGATTATATACATATATATTTATGTGTTAATATGTGTATATTAACACATAAATGTATATAAGCATTTATATATACATATATATTTACTGGGAACACACAGTTCCCATAGACCGCAATGTAAAGGCACTTTTCAGTGCTGTTTTTTTTTTCTAACACCCCACTCCTGTTAAAATACAGACTAGTGAAGTTATTTGTTTTAAAAATAAAGTTGCTGCTATCTTTATTTTTTAATAAAATACACTAAACTGTGATGGGCATTAAGGGCATATGATCTCTGGTTAATTTTATTAGTGCTAATTGCCCCCACAAGCTTGCGGTAGCAATAACCAGCCACTTGTAATGTCTGGTTAATTATTGTGTGTTCGCAAATGGGCACATTTGCCCCGTTTGCGGGCACACAATCATTTAGAGCTCCCCTTGAAATCTAGCCCTTAGCCTTTTAATAAATAATACAAAATATACAACCATTATCAAGAATAAAATGTGGCAATACTGCTATATGTGCTGAGGGCAAATCCTTTTTATTTCTCCACGGTAGGAAGGTGAAGAATTGAGGTGCTCCAGATTATTTGATAAGAAAGAGCCTTAGGGGTCAATTTATCATGGTGCAGACAGACATGATCCGCTATAGCGAATCATGTCCACCGCACATTGATACATGCCGACAGCGTATGCTGTCAGCATTTATCATTGCACCAGCAGTTCTTGTGAACTGCTGATGCAATACCACCCCTTCAGATTCGCGGCCAATCGGCCGCTAGCAGGGGGTGTCAATCAACCAGATCCCATTGGAGCGGTTGATTTTCGGCGATGTCTGTCCGCCGCCTTAGAGCAGGCAGAGAGGTTATGGAGCAGCAGTCTTTAGACCACTGCTTCATAACTTGAGCTTGATACGGAGATTGATAAATAGGGCCCTCAGACCGATTTTTATGACATTAAAAAAAAAAATGCCACTATAATACTCAATATATATATATATATATATATATATATATATATATATATATATATATATATATATATATATATATATGATTTCTTTCTTTTTCTTTCTTTTTTAAGAGTTGGTGTGGCCTTGAATTTGGAAACCATGCAAAAAGTTTGACACAACACTTTGCAGTGAATTTCTAATAGATTGTAAATACCCCATTGTTTGTTTAATATAATGAAAACCATTATCATACTGATTTTGCAGTGTTTATACAATTTAATTTTGATATATTATTGCTATGGTAGTGCATAAGAGGTGTGCCGTGCTTAGGTATTAAATGAGAAGAAAACAGCTTTGGTAAAATAAATATTGCATAACTAATGTTCTGATGCAGTGCAATTTGTCTAATCAGTTGTGGTGTAGTGAATGAGTAAAAACACTGTGGTTTGATATAGAGTGAATAGTAATGTAAGGGGATACAATATTAGCACAGCATAGTTAGGGTTAACAATCGTGGGGAGATATGGTCAATGCAGTAAGGGTTGACAGTGGTGGATGGGGCCAGAATAGGTTATTGAGGATTAACATTAATGGTAGGGATCAGGACATATAGGTAATAGGTTTGGTGGTGGATTGGGTAATAAATGTCAGAACAGTTGTTGAGTGAGAATTAAAATGAGTTGGTGTTCATCCTGGGTAGCGGAGAGTCATTTTTGTCTGTAGCTTTTTTTCTCCCCAATGCCTGAGGCTTGACCTTGTTCTTATGAACCAATGTCTTTTAAATTTTCAGAATGAAAACAACCTGACGATCACTGTATCCCTCTGCCAGTAAAACCAGAATTGAACCCTTCTTTTCCTCACTCAAAACTTTTTTTTTCCACTCCTTTGACATAGACAATAGTTTTTTTTAGTTTTTTTTTAATCCAATTACTTTTGAGGTACTACTAGCACTGTTTTTGACATCCAGCTGGTCCTATTGTGGATAGTGATGACCAGAGCAGTTGTATATATAAAATATTATAATACATTTTCTAAATGACCATATTTTATTTGGATTTGGGAGAAACATTATCAGTAGTTTATAGAATTAAAAACAAAAGATAATTTTACTCAAACACACACATAGGGCATAGGGCCCTCAATTCCTCCGGTATCTGTTTATCACATTTTGTCCTGTCTCTTACAAGTTTTATATCATTGTTTTATTTAAATAAATTGTACCCATTGACAGCGCTGCGGAATATGTTGGCGCTTGATAAATAAAGTATAATAATAATAATATATATACTGTGAATATATATATATATATATATATATATATATATACACACACACACACTGTATGTATGTGTGTTTCCTTTTATAATCTTTATTTTTATTTCCTCATTTTATGAATACAATAGTCTCACAAATTGCTGGAAGATGGATCTAATTAATGGCCATTGCGAGTGAAATATTTGTGATCCACTCAGTAATACCACTTCATTTTGGGGGCAACTGAGGATTATTTTAAAAAGGGTCTAACCTCTGGTTAATTTTTGAACACTAATTGCTACGGCAAACTCGCTTGTAACGGCTGGTTATTTATCGTGCCCGTTAGCTGACGTGCAATAAATGAGTGCTGCACTTGTAATCTAGCCCTAAGTGTGAATTCAGTTTATAGCTATCTTGCATTTTTTTGTATTAATGATAACTTAAATGATTTTGCTCCACATACCCACTTTTTTTCATATCTTGCTTTTACCTATGATATAATTGACTATTTCTATGGGGAAAAAAAATTATATCTTAATTATACATTTCATTTGAATAAAAACCTTTTATTGTAATTTATAAAAACTAAATAAGCATAAGAAAAAGAACCTAGTGTTTGACTTTTTATCTATTAATTTGCAATTCAAGTTGTTTCTCTTCGAAAAAGAATAATATTTTACTTGCAAAGGTACCGTATCAGTAAGTATAATGAAGTGTGATAATTAGTGGAAAAGCAATTCAATATGTAATGTACTGTAAAAGTATTCAGCTTTTCATCCCCTTTCATTAAGCTGTTGGAGTCATTTGTTTGACCTGAAGGAGCAAAATATTTTTTTTTTTTTCACTAATTACATATTTAACCTTTCTCTTTAAATCCTTTTTTAATAAGACCTGCAGGTGGCTCTCCATTGCAGAATTGTGGAAACCTTAGAATTTGATGGAAAATCTTGAACAAAGCCTAAAAATACCAAATCGAGTAAATTGTTATAGAATAATTTTAGATTTAGAAAAACTAAGGTATAGGGAATTTCATATTCAGAATAGTTACATATCCCCAAATCCAAACTTTATTTTTTATAAAAAACAATAAGATCATTAAAGTGAAGATAAACTTTGGTGAATGAAAGCCCGTTTTATAAAAATACTATTAAAAACAGGGGCACTTTCATTCATCAAAGTTTAGAAAGCAGCCATTTTGATTAAAAACTTACCTTTGTTTTTTCACAGCCAGAGCAGCTTCCCCCACCCAGAGATCCTCTCTTCACACGTCATCAATGACTAATCCGGCTTCCTTCAATCACGGCTTTCCCCCCAGGCGAGATTGACCGTCATTGAAGGAAGACGGATTAGTCATTGATGACGTGTGAAGAGAGGCTCTCTGGCTGTGAAAAAAAACAAAGGTGAGATTTTAATCAAAATGGCTGCTTCCTAAACTTTGATGAATGACAGTGCCCCTGTTTTTAATAGTATTTTTAAAAACCGGTATTTCAGTCATCAAAGTTTACCTTCACTTTAAAAACTAAAATTTGTAATCACAATTAAAGGGACAGTCAAGTGGAAACAAATCATTTTTCAAATAGGGCATGTCATTTTAAACATCTTTCCAATTTACTTTTATCAACTATTTTGCTTTGTTCTCTTAGTATTCTTAGTTGAAAGCTAAACCTAGGAAGGCTCATATGATAATTTCTAAGCACTTGAAGGCCGCCTCTTATCACATGCTTTTTATTTGCTTTTTACAAAAGGGGAGAGCTAGTTCATATCAGCCATATAGATAACATTGTGATCACACCCGTGGCTTGTGGCAGACATTGCACTAATTGGCTAAAATAAAAGTCAATAGATAATAAATAAAATATCATGTGATCAGGGGGCTGTCAGCAGATGCTTAGATACAAGTTATTACAGAGGTAAAACATAAATTAATATAATTGTGTTGGTTATGCAAAACTGGGAAATGGGTAATAAAGGGTTTATCTTTTTAACAGGGGCGAAACTACAGGGGGTGCAGAGGTTGCAGGTGCGACTGGGCCCCTGAGGGTAGGGGCCCAGCTAAAAAAAAAATGTTAACCTACCACTGCCTGCACTGATATCATGTGAGTGTGGCATGACTACAGGGGTTAGTGTTTCTGTTTTACCCATTGGTGTTTATGTGTGTATGTATGGTGTGTGTGTGCGTGTGTGTATGTATGTGACAGTGTGTGTATTTATGCATGTATGTGTGTTTGTGTATGTTTGTGGAATCAGCAAATTACATACCTTGTTACTACAACATGGGGGGGCAGGGGGTAAACATTGTCACTATACAGTACCACTATATACAGTATGGGGGGTGGACCATGTCACTGACTACTGTGGTCACTTTATAAAGTACTGGGGCAGGTAGGGTCATGCCAGCCATCTCACCGGCAGATTACAGACTGTGTCACTGACTCACTATATACAGTACTGGTGGGTTAAACAGTGTCACTTTATACAGTAATAGGGGGTCAGACCATCTCACAGACTGTGGGCACAGGGTGCCTCCTTTTGCAGACATGTAATCTGATTCACATTTTTTTCTGTGTTAAATGTAAAAAAAAAAAAAAGTATTAAATTCACCTTTTTTTGGAGGGGGGAGGGGTGGTGGGGGGGCCCCTTCTTAGATTCTTGCACCTGGGCACTGTGGTTTCTAGTTACGCCTCTGCTTTTTAAACAACAGAAATTCTGATGTTGACTGTCCCTTTAAGTCACAAACCTCTCTGTCTGAATCCTTGGTTTGTATTTTTGTGTCATAAAAACTCCTTTGAGTAACTTCTTACCCATAGGCAATTAAAAAAATGTATTATATCAGCATTAAAAATGGAGTTTGTGTTACACATGTTTCCATTTTAAAATACTGGATGTTAATGTTATGAAACTTTTTTTTTTTATCAGATAATTATTGTACTCCACTGTATTCTGATTAGCCAAGGACAGAGTATTATGGCAAGTCTTAGCACAGCAAGTACTTATACTAAGTTAATGTGCATTGTTCTCTGTATATACAATAGAGCAATCAAATCAATGCATTTATCCTCTCATTTTGGAAGAACCTTGTTCATATAAGCAGCATCGACTGGAATATTTAAAGGATCACATTACCATTTCTGTACCGTACAAGTGTACTAAGTGCCACAAAAACTTGTGCTGCTGAGTTATACATTAATAGTGTATAGAGCAGAGCTTTCCAAATTTTTCATGTTGGTGACACACTTTTTAAACCTACGTAATTTTGTGACACAGTAATTCAGTTGTACTAGCAAACAGGAGGTTAAACTAACTTGTTTTAAGAGATACGGACACATACATAAATAATATAATACGTAAATGTATTTACAAGTAATAGTATGTATGTGCAAGAATTAATATCACCAATAGCTACTTACTATTTTAATGGGATGTATGAGGTTGATGGGATGAACACAGTTTCTGAATATTTGGTGGAATATTAGATAGACACGCGCATTTCATCATCAAGCATTTTTAAGCTTCCACTTCCTATCCATATATCAAGAGCAGGAGCAGCAATGCACTACTGGGAGCTAGCTGTAAAAAAAAAAACACCTACACTTCTGACTTTAGCTCAGCGTTTGAGCTGCCGCCCTCAAAGCTCTGACTAATGCTGGCGCTGCAAACACACTGCTATCCCACTCACTGACTACACATGTAGTCACGAGCCGATTGAGGAGACTACACGTGCAGTCAGGGGCCAATGTGCCACCTATTGGGAATAGTTTCAGATCCCACTGAGCTGTGCCAATAGGTTAAGATGATCTGTGACCCACTAGGTATCAATCACGAGTCAACCATGTGATATAAGCGTAGCAAGAAGGCGGAAATTCGGAAACCAAAGAAAAATGTAAAAAAAAATTAAATTAAAAAAATTTGTGCTGAAGCAGGGACACACCTACACACTGCTGCTGACTCACTAATGTGTCACAACACACAGTTTGGAAAGCACTGGTATAGAGGCATATAGCTCCCATTAAATATCTAGTTGTATTGTGTCATACATGCTGGTTCATATCTATTATTGTCATTGCTTGTGCAGTGTTGCTGATGACTCTCATTAATTCTAAAAAAACGAGTACGTTAGAACCCAATTCTGTAAAGCTCTATGGTCTGGTGAGATTTTATATGATGCCTCGTCAGTATTAAAAGGGCCTTCAGGGTTTGAGTTAAAGGCAAAACTATGTATCTCACTGTGAGTTCACTAATATGTTTTATGTTAAAGGGACAGTAAACCTTAAAAAAAATGTTATATAATTCTGCACATAGTGCAGAATTATATAACATTACATTAGCCAAACATTTTAAATCATAATATTGCCTTTTTATTTTTAAAAAATATCGCTGTTTTACAGACTCGCTCTCTGGGCTCTGCTGAGCGGGTCTGTTGTTTTTACTGAGCGCATCGGGCCAGCTGTATAGTCACAGCCCGGCCCGACCGCGCCATTAGACACAATGCAGCTCGCTCCTGCTCTGTCTGACAGCGGGAGCGAGCTGCATTGTGTCTAATGGCGCGGTCGGGCCGGGCTGTGACTATACAGCTGGCCCGATGCGCTCAGTAAAAACAACAGACCCGCTCAGCAGAACCCAGAGAGCGGGTCTGTAAAACTGCGATATTTTTTAAAAATAAAAAGGCAATATTATGATTTAAAATGTTTGGCTAATGTAATGTTATATAATTCTGCACTATGTGCAGAATTATATAACATTTTTTTTAAGGTTTACTGTCCCTTTAAGGAGAGACACAATATAATGTGCAGTAAAATAAGATGGTCATTTCTCTCCATGCCGGTGAGTTTTTAAGTCTTAAACTAATCACATAAAAATACATATTTAAATATCTGTACTGAATGAATATAGAATTCTCTCTGTTCCATTTTTTTTTATAGATGTCAGTGTTATGATATATGTATATATATATATATATATATATATAATTTTTTTATGAGATTTTAAGCATGTGTAACATCAAAGCTTCCCATTTATAATGAAAATATAGTCACAATATACACGGTTATGTGGGAGAAACGTATACACTGACAAAAGTGAGCAATAAACTAAACATAATTTAGCCCAGTGCACATATACAAGTGAAACCTAATTATTTCTCATATAGTCCCCTCGTGGACTTCTTAAAGTCACTCTTGGACCTACCTATGTTTATAGGAATGGGAAGAGGGAATTCATCAACTGATATATTTCTGATCAAGACATAAATGTATATATGGCAATAGCAAGATATCATATCATACTGTAATATAACCTAGGGTAACAACTTAGACAATGAAACAAATAACATAAGATTAGTAAAATATATATATATGGTAATAGCAAGATATCATATCATACTGTAATATAACCCTACAGTGAGACCATGAAACAAAGAACTAGAGATTAGTGAGTCTCCATAATCACTCTTGGGGGCCTATCTATCAAGCTCCAAATGGAGCTTGAGGCCCCGTGTTTCTGGCGAGCCTGCAGGCTCGCCAGAAACACTAGTTATGAAGCAGTGGTCTAAAGATATATGATAAATAGGCCTCTTGGACTGTAGAACATTATAAGTAATACACATAACTATATACTAAAGTATAGAAGAGATATTTGTGTAAACAAGGCTAACTCCCTGCAAGCTGCACAATAAATAATATTTTAAATGTCTAAGTTTAGAATGTTGTGCCGTGCCGCTCTAGCTGCTAGGGACGCGGCGCCTGCTGTTCTGCTCATTGCCTAGGGGGGAATTGGCTCCTCTCTGCGTGCAGCAGTGATGTCATTGCTGCATACTTCCTCCGTTTTGAAGCCAGTCAGGATCTCCTGTGGCACAAACCCTGCGCCTATGTAAGTTACACACTTGCTACCTATCACTGCCCAAATATAGGTGTTACTTACGGCTAGATTACGAGTTTTGCGGTATGGGTGAAAAAGCATTGTTATGGCTCTTTTTCACTACTGCTGGTATTACGAGTTTTGCAGGTTGCTGCACCGCACACTTTTTTAGCCGTAACACAGCGTAACTACCGCAGCTTTCAAAAAGTCCTTTTTCAATGGGACTTCCATAGCGCCGGTATTACGAGTTTGCCTGGGAGGCCAAAAAGTGAGCGGTACAGCCAATACCGTCAAGATCCATACCGTAAACTGAAAGTCAGTAGTTATGGGTTTTACGCTAAAACGCTGTAACATGAAACTCATAACTAAAGTGCTAAAAAGTACACTAACACCCATAAACTACATATTAACCCCTAAACCGAGGCCCTCCCGCATTGCAAATACTAAAATAAAATTATTAACCCCTAATCTGCCGCTCCGGACATCGCCGTCACTAGAATAAACATATTTACCCCTAAACCGCCATACTCCCCCATCGCAAACACTAGTTAACTGTTATTAACCCATAATCAGCCACCCCCAACGTCGTCTCCACTCTACTAAAGTTATAAACCCCTAAACCTAACCCTAAGTCTAACCCTAACACCCACTAACTTTAATATAATTAAAATAAATCTAATAAAAAATACTTACCTGTAAAATAAACCCTAAACTAGCTACAATATAACTAATACTTACATTGTAGCTATCTTAGGTTTTAGTTTTATTTCACAGGCAAGTTTGTATTTATTTTAACTAGGTAGACTAGTTAGTAAATAGTTATTAACTATTTACTAGCAACCTAGCTAAAATAAATACAAATTTACCTATACAATAAAACCTAACCTGAGTTACACTAACACCTAACCTTACACTACAATTAAATAAATTACATTAATTAAATCCAATTAACTAAATTACAACAAAAAAAACACTAAATTACACAAAATAAAAAATAAATTATCAGATATTTAAACTAATTACACCTAATCTAATAGCCCTATCAAAATAAAAAAGCCCCCCCCCCCAAAAAAAAAAAACCCTAGCCTAAACTAAACTACCAATAGCCCTTAAAAAGGCCTTTTGCGGGGCATTGCCCCAAAGTAATCAGCTTTTTTACCTGTAAAAGAAATAAAAAAACTCCCCAACAGTAAAACCCACCACCCACGCAACCAACCCCCCAAATAAAATCCTAACTAATAAACCTAAGCTCCCTGTTGCCCTGAAAAGGGCATTTGGATGGGCATTTCCCTTAAAAGGGCATTTAGCTCTTTTTCGGTGCCCAAAAACCCTAATCTAAAAATAAAACCCACCCAATAAACTCTTAAAAAAAACCTAACACTAACCCCCGAAGATCCACTTACAGTTTTTGAAGACCCGACATCCATCCTCAACGAAGCTGGCAGAAGTCTTCATCCAAGCGGGCTGGAGTCTTCATCCAAGCCGGCAGATGTCTTCATCCAGACGGCATCTTCTATCTTCATCCATCCGGTGCGAATCGGCTCCATCTTCAAGACAACCGGCGCGGAGCATCCTCTTCTTTCCATGGCGACTGAAGAATGAATTCTCCTTTAAGTGACGTCATTCAAGATGGAGTCCCTTGAATTACATTATACTTGGGCCATGGAGCCAAATGAGGTAGCAAGAGCAGTTTATCTTCAAAGACAGATGTTGGGAACCCATACCACACAGTTGCAGAGTATGGATTCCAAACTAGATGCTATAACCACTTAACTCTCTGCACTAGTTGCAGCAAGAAATATCCCTCATGTTGTTGTACCGCCAGTCTTCGCTCCTAGTAATGAGGCTTCTTACCCTGCTTCTGGAAGCTTTCCCCAGATACCATTGATTGACAAATATGAAGGTACTATTGATTGTTGCAAGTTGCAGTTCCGTAACAATCCTCACACCTTTCAGTCTCACCAATCAAGGGTCACCTTTATCATTTCCTTACTGAAAAACAAGGACCTAGCCTGGGCCTCTCCCCTTTTTGAACAGAACGCTCTACTCCTGAATAATGCTGATCTCTTCATTTCTGCATTTTCTTCTGTGTTTGGGACTTCTGGCAGTATTTCTGCTGCAGAATTTTCTCTCCTGGATCTCTACCAGGGCAATAGAACTGTGGCACAATTCGCCATCGTGTTTCGCACCTTGGCACTTGAAACCACTTGGGATGGCAGTGCTCTCAAGGCAGCCTTTAGGAGGGGTCTGCATGACTGCATCAAAGATGAAATCACTTATCGTGATATTCCTTCTTCTTTGGATGACTTTATAACACTGTGTATCAGTCTGGACTCTTGCTTCCAGGAGAGACAAGCCAAGAGAAACAGAACTCGGAGGGTCCTTCCCTCCCGTCCTTCTATTCGTCTGGTTTCTGCAGTATCCTCTACCCCTTCAACATCTCCAGTTACCCCAGTGGAGGAACCCATGGATCTCTCCTCCTTCCAACCCTCAGAGCCTGAAAGACAGAGTAGAAGTAGATTGAGACTATGCTTTTATTATGGTTCTTCCACCCACCAACTAAAGAATTGTAACATTCAGCCGGGAAAAGCCAAGGCTTAGGGGATAACACTGGGGTACCTCTAAGCATGATCACTACTAAATCCCCTCACTCCATTCTTCAGAATACTTTCCACACTCAAAAACTTGGAAACTTTCTGGATCACCGTTTTATGATTCCAGTTGGCTTGCCGCTTCTGCAGTAAAGACATTGTCTCAAAATAACTACTCTGGAGGGCACCCCACTTAGTTCAGGGTTGATCCATTTTGAGTCAGCACCAATGACTGTGGGTGTCCTTCATACCGA
This sequence comes from Bombina bombina, assembly GCF_027579735.1. Classification (NCBI taxonomy): domain Eukaryota; kingdom Metazoa; phylum Chordata; class Amphibia; order Anura; family Bombinatoridae; genus Bombina; species Bombina bombina. The sequence continues at coordinate 501,633,374 of NC_069499.1, forward strand.
ACAGCTGCAGTCTGAAGTCATTCATTCCCCAGCACAGCCTGTCATCCTTGGTCTTCCTTGGCTTCGTATACACAATCCACAGTTCGACTGGGTTAAAGGACAACTGGCCTCCTGGGGTACCTCCTGATTTCATTCATGTCTTTCTAAAGTCACTCCTCTGCTCTGCATCCCCATAGCCAGTATACAGACTCTTCCAAACCTTCCCTCAGTATATGCGGACTTCGCAGATGTGTTTGAGAAAAAAGCAGCCGACGTGATACCACCCCACCGTCCTTATGACTGCAAAATTGACCTCTTTCCAGGAGCCCCACTTCCTAAAGGGTGGACTTATGTCTCTCCAAAGCTGAAACCAAATCCATGGAGGAGTACATCCAAGAGAACCTAGCTAAAGGTTTCATTTGTCCTTCCGCCTCTCCTGCTGGGGCAGTCTTCTTTTCCGTCAGTAAGAAGGATGGTGGACTCAGACCCTGCATCGACTACAGGGCCTTGAACAACATAACTATCACCGAACTGTATGACTCACTCCAGAATGCTCGCTTCTTCACCAAGCTGAACTTACGTGGGGCATACAATCTGATCCGTATCTTCCCAGGCCACAAATGAAAGACCGCCTTCAACACAAGATCAGGGCATCATAAATACATCGTAATGCCCTTTGTGCTGTGTAATGCCCCTTCAGTCTTCCAGGCACTTGTCAACAATGTCTTCCGTGACATCCTCAATTACACTGTCATCGTCTACCTGGATGACATCCTTATTTTCTCTTCCACTCTGGAGGATCATCATAAGCACATGAAATAGGTACTTCAATGTCTCAGAGACAATTCTTTGGTAGCTAAACTAGAAAAACGTGAGTTTGACTAAGTTCAGATCCAGTTCCTTGGTTATGTCATCTCGAAAGAAGGTTTTGCCATGGATCCTGCTAAACTCACTGCAGTTTTAGAATGGCCTCAACCTACTTCATTAAAGGAATTACAGAGATTCTTGGGGTTCTCCATTTATTACCGCAAGTTTATATAGAACTTTTCTCAAACAGTCGCTCCACTCACGGAATTGACAAAACAGAACAAAGACTGCAAACATTGGCCCCCTGAGGCCATATATGCCTTTACTCATCTAAAAAAGGCTTTCTGTTCTGCTCCTGTGCTCCGCCATCCTGATCCTGACCTACAGTTCACTTTAGAGGTTAATGCCTCTGAGATAGGGGCTGGAGCAGTTTTAACCCAAAGGGATCCTTTAACCTCCAAGTGGCACCCTGTAACCTTTTTTTTCAAATGCTTTACTCCTGCAGAGAGGAATTACGATGTGGGTAATCATGAACTCTTAGCCTTTAAGATGGCCTTGACTGAATGGCACCATTGATTAGAAGGCACCGCCAATCCCATTCAGATTCTCACCGACCACAATAATCTGACTTACCTAGAAACTGCTCATCGACTCAATCCTTGACAGGCCGAATGGGCCTTGTTCTTTTCCCGTTTTAACTTTGTGATCTCTTATCTTCCTGGGACCAAAAACAAGAAGGCTGACACTCTTTCCTGTCAGTTTCCTCACTCAAGTGATTCCTCTGAAGCTCCTATTGAACACATCATACCTCCCTCCTGTGTGGTTGCTCAACTGAACACCACTCTTCAAAGACTGTAACGTGCCCAGTCTAGTAAACCTCCTGAAGCCCCGTGGCTTCCGATATCTTTTTTGTACCTTTGAACCTACGCACTCCTGTGCTGTCCTGGGCTCATGATAGTAAACTCTCAGGACATCCTGGTTTGACAAGAACTTTTAAGCATCTCTCCCAACATGTATGGTGGCCTACTATGAAGTCTGACGCTCAGGATTATGTGAAAGCCTGCACAACTTGTGCTGCCAACAAAACTCCATGATCCCTACCTCCCGTCTTGCTCCAACCATTATCCATTCGCCAAACAACCATGGACACACATAACAATGCATTTCATTGTGGACCTTCCTCCTTCTGACCACCATACAGTTATCTGGGTCATGGTGGATCGCTTTTCCAGACTGGCTCATTTTGTACCCCTAACAAAACTGCCTTCTGCTCAAGAATTATCATCTCTTTTTCTCTTGCATGTGGTACTACTTCATGGCATTCCTGTGAATATTGTTTCCGACAGAGGTCCACAGTTCATTTCTACCTTTTGGAGAGGCTTTTATAAGTTGATTGGAACCACTGTTTCCTTGTCTTCTGGCTAACATCCTCAGAAAATGAACTAACTAATAGAGTAAACCAGGATTTCGAGGCCTACCTTAGAGCCTTTGTCAACGTTCTCCATACTAACTGGTCTGAGTTGGTACCCCTAGCTGAGCTGGCAAGAAACACTCATTGGCATTCTTCTCTTCGATGTTCTCCATTTCAAGCTGCAGCAGGGTATCAACCTTGTTTCTTCCCTCTTTCTGCTCAGTCCACTGGGTTCCTGCTGCAGACCGACATGTTACTGAACTCACCACTCATTGGCAGGGTAGAAGGAGATTGCATGCTCCATCTTTGGTCTCCAGATTCCATGCTGCTCATCCTTTGAGGCCGACTCTGGTTCCTGGAGGGAACCCTTGAGAGGGGGGTTATGTCGTGTTGCTCCACTCTAGCTGTTGCTAGGGACACGGCGCCTGCTGTTCTGCTCGTTGCTTAGGGGTGAGTCGGCTCCTCTCTGCGTGCGGCGGTGACATCATCGCCACACGATTCCTCTATTCTGAAGCTGGTCAGGATCTCCTGTGGTGTGAACCCTGCGTCTATGTAAGTTACTCACTTGCTACATATCACTGCCCAAGTATAGGTGTTCTCCTGGGTGTTATTATTGCTGTATGCTGGACTGTTATATTGTTGCTGACCTCTGCTTGTCTTACCACTCTGCCTGTTAACCCCTAAACTGCTGGACTGATTTACTGCTGCTGATCTCTGCTTGTCTGGCTACTCTGCTTGATTAACCCCTATTGCTCTGGATTGCCTCTTTGTTGCCAAACCCTGCCTGGCTGACCATCCTAGTGGTTCACTTCTAGACTGCTTTACCATTGCCAAACCCTGCCTGCTTGATCATTCTAGTGGTTTATCTCTGGACTGCTTTTCCATTGCCAGACCCTGCCTGCCTGACTATCTTAGTGGTTCACCTCTTGACTGCTTTACTGTTGCCAAACCCTGCCTGCCGGACCATTCTAGTGGTTTACCTTTGAACTGCCTTTCTCTGATTCCCTGCCTGTTGCCGCCGAAGACTATCCTGTCTGTGGTGAGTGCCGCCTACCTCATCTTGCGAACTTTCTCTGCTCTGGGATATTCCCTATCATTCCGGCTCAACGCCAGGATAAGAAGACTACTGACCGAGTTTGGTTTGATTGTGGAATATCCCACGAGCATTACATAGAGTGCCCTCAGTCAATAAATGATATTGACCTCTTACTAATGTAGATAAGTGTATAAGACATTAGTCAAAATTGATATGCCTTTCAGCTTCATATTATAGATTTATAGCTATGAGAGGGTGGAGTACCTATGTAGAGTTTATTGGCTTTGGTAATGTGCTTATCTTACCCAAGTAAGTAAGGGGAACCAGGTATTTGTAGGTTTCATGGTCAGGGATTTTGCATATTGTTTGAGCGCTGGTATTAGGTGGGATCTTATGTCTAGAATTAAGCAAGCTGTACCTTTATGCTAAAGATCACCTAACTATATGTTAGATGGTAAGAGTAATCATAGAGGTAAATACATTTCAGTCAGCAGCTAAGCATGCTTTCCATTGCCTCGGCCGCAGACAGTCAGGTTGGCACTATATAGATCTAAGAGGATTGGATGTATAGCTAGTGACCAAAATATTATAAATTCTAGAATAACTCTGAAGGATCAGTGATCTCTTCTGTATGATAAATAAAAAATATTTTCAAACTACAGCTGATAAACAATTGTATCTGGTGTATAAAATGTTCTTTTCCTAACGAATGTGATTCTGTCAATTTACATTATTCACATCCCCTGACTAGGGAGGTTCTCCTCCAAAAATATTGTCTGAACTGCATAATTTTAAAAAAAAGAGTTCCCAAGAAGTCCCAGCAAGAAAAACAAGGAGTGGTTGATAAAAATATTCCAAAAAAACTTTATTGAGTATCATTTAAAAATGAGTACAGGAAAAGGCAGACTCCATATATAAAATATGAGATCTCAAATAAACGTCTCCTCCAAAAATATTGTAAGAAATAGTCTGAACTGCATAATTTAAACATATTGCAAGCCTCCATTTAGATAAAAGTTAAGCATATTTGAAACCCAACTCTCTCTGGAGCGCACATATCCCTTGTGTACGGTGCTATACTAGCACCAATTCTCAAGTAAACAGTTCCATATATTATACTGTAGGAATGAAACTATAGAGTCTTGTAGTTACAGCAAAAGGTCCATCAGCAATGGTGCAAGGAAGCAGCCGGGTTCCACATAACATATATTAACCACTATTATATAACTTTAACAATATAGAGCAAACAACCTTATTCATAAATGTAACAAGGAAAGTGGCATTGCAAATTTAGAGCAAATTCAAGCACTTTGCTATCATAATAGACAACAATTTGGTATATATATATATATAGAAAGAGTTATTTAACAGACAAGGACTTATGAAGTCCTATGGTGGACATTTTCTTGTTCTGTTATATCAATATATTAGTCGATTCCTCTTTTGCTTAGGGACCATTGTTCCCAGTCTTTCAATTCTGTTGTGGATATTTTTAACATCAGGGGAAGACAGGGTCCCGTCTTAAGATTGATGGCAGCAAATTGCTCTCTCATCTACTGCAAAGTGGGATCGAAACTCGCTTGAGTGGCTCAACAACCCCTCCAGGTTGGCTGTCATAATTTCCCTCTGCCTCTCATTCGGCATGATTGAGGCAGTGTTCTCATTTCCGATTTGTGCTAGGTCTTCTGATATGTTAGCCTTAACCGGTTTCTGGCTTAAGGCTATTAACAGCTCATGAGTATGACTGCGTGTCGAGTGTCCAGCAGCTGAAGCATAGAAACAGCGAATGTTTTATATGGGTCTGTTCAGCAAGTCCCCAGGCATCTGCATGAAATGAAAAGTAGAGATAATTCTGTAGATTCCAAGAGATAGCCGAGGGATTATTTAGATCTCTGTTGCATCTTCAGATTCTGCAACCGGCCATGGCCGCTGCCTAGACATGTCCCCTCTCTGTTACATTTTTATTTTTCATTGTTGTCATATTTTTTTTTATTTTTACTACATACAAATGTAACCACCTAAAATTTGTCGACCCTTAGAATTCATGTATAAAAAAAGTGTGCGCAAGAGAGCACCAAACTACTCCAACCCTAAAGAGACGTCCGATTTTAATTTCTTTACATTTATGTATTCTATCTTTGCAATTATGTATTCTATCTAATTGTTCGATTAATTCCTTTGGCATAGCCAGTTATATATTTATTATTGTGATTTACTGCCGCACCTTCAGCTTCTTTTAGCGCTTCTCCATAAACTTTGTTCTTTTATTATGACCCTTAGAATTCCCCAATACCTAAAATAATAATAATGATCATCATCACCAAAATAATGATTATAGATTAATCATAATGGTATAATCATAATGAAACTTAAAAAATAACAATACAATATAATTTGCAACATAAAATATATTGTATAATAATTTTCAATAATCATTATGAGAAAAGGTGCTCATTCTCATTGCCATTGTAATGAAGGACTCCTTTGCTAAAATAGTTCTGTTAACTGCCCATATGGTATTTTATTTTATTTTTTTCATGATTCAGATAGAGAATACAATTTTAAACAACTTCCCAATTCACTTCTAGGGATAGATTTATCAAACCCTGGGCAGACATGATTCGCTATAGCTAGCAGGGGGTGTCAATCATCCCGATCGTATAGGATCAGAATGATTGCACTCCGCCACCTAAAAGTTGGTGGATGAATTAAGTAGCAGCGGTCTTAAGATTGCTGCTTCTTAACTCTTGTTTCTGGTGAGCCGGAAGGCTCACGTTGAAAAGCAGCATCTGCTGCTTAGTAAATAAACCCCCTAGAATCAATTTTGGTTCATTTTCTTGGTAGCCATACTTGTGCTTTTACTAAATGAATAATGTATATTCATATAACGATGGTAGATTTGTCCATTATACATACTATTAGTGGTACAAGTGGTGCAAGCAATACTTAATTGACTCTCCACGGTTCTTCCTATACCCACCTCTAATTTTGTCATATAATTATGTAAATTTAGAAATTTCCAGTATAAATCTTTCATTAAATGGTTTTGCTCACATTTGTTCCTTCAATTTATACTCAAATATGGGGTAGATTACAAGTGGAGCACTATTTATTGCCCCTGCTTGTGCATAAACTGCGCTAGAAGTAATCGTTTTCTTTGCATCTGATAGAACGCTTATTACAAGTTGAAAGTAAAAGTTTTCACTCACGCTCTAACCCAATGTGCACAAAAATCCGGTTAGAATATTGTGACCACGTATTCCCCCATAGACTTCAATGGAGCATGAAAAGTGTGCCAACCCAATATAAAAATATATATTCTTCGCATAGCAGAATATGTTATCTGATTTTTTGTGTAAAATATATATCTATACATATATATGGGAATATCTATTTAAAAATACCTAGACCATATTCCCCTATGTAAACATTGTTTTCATCTACTTGACTTTAAAGGGCTCCAGTGTACTTCTATTTATGTCTATATATTTGTACATATGTAATTATATGTGTATATATGTATGTAAATACATATATACACAAATATACACATATAAATGCATACTGTATGTATATATATATATATATATATATATATATACACACACAAATATATAACAATCTTTAGACATTTATATGTATATAATATATATCTCCATGTTAAAGTCCTTTGACCTTATATCTTTTTCTTAAAATAATTTTTATTAGATGGTGTTATTATGAGTGTAACTGTACTTTGTAATTTATTTTTGATGTGTTTTGTGCAACTTTTTTGTATTGCAAAACAGATAACTAGAGCTCTGAGGAAGCGATAATCATTCTAATTTAAATCTCAATTGCTCTCAAGTGATCGTGTTTACTTTCAACTTGTAATACCAGAGGTAAGCCCGACAAGCACAAACCCCTGCGATAAACCCCTTATTGCTTGGGTGCAAATGTTTGCGCTACACTCATAATCTGGCCCCAAATATCATAACATTGGGTATTATGACAGTACACAACATCAGTCTCATGGTAGCAAATATATGAGACAATATAAGCTAGGTGTTAAATCTTCTCAGCATTGAATGACTGGATTTGTACTTGTTTTTGTTCATTTTACATACCCCACCCCAACATGATAATAAATATTTGTTGCTAAAGGGACAAAATATGTTAGGTGGACACATGACCATCATGACCAAAGCATGGGTATTACATGTAGTTGCCCCCCATTTGGAGCTATAACAGCCACCACTCTACTGAAAAGGCTTTTTAAAAGATTTTAATGCGTCTTTGTGGGAATTTGTGCCCATTCAGCCAAAAGAGCATTTTGGCTTAAGAAAGAGCAAGGTCAGTCATTAATTTTGTGCAACAAGGCCTGGTTTCCAATAGGCTTTTCAACTCATCCCAAAGATGTTCAATAGGCCTCGCTTTGTGCACAGGGACGCATTCATGCTGGAACAGGAAAGGACCTTACCCAATAAATTGAAACAAAGTTGGAAGCAGCCAATTGTCTAAAATATCTTAGTATCTTGTAGCATTAAAATTACCCTTAACTGGAATTAAGGGGCCTAGGCCAAACCTTGAAAAACAGCCCCATACCATGATGCCTCTTCCATCAAACTTGAAAAGTCACTATGCATATTAGTAGGTGTCATTTTCCTGGTATTCACCACATCCAGATTCTTTCATCAGATTCTCAGTGATTCAACAAACCAGAGAACACATTCCCAGTGCTCCAGAGTCCAGGGCCATGCTTTACGACACTCCACTCTACTCTTGGCACTGGCATTGAGCATGTTGCTGTGTACAGCTGCTCAGCCATGAAAAGACATTTCATTAAGTTCCCAACACACAGTTCTTGTTTGGATGATTTTTATACACTACATGCTTCAGCACTCATTGAGCCAGCTCTGTAAGGTTGCTGGGTTGTTTTTTCTCTTAGACACTTCCACTTCTCAATAATAATACTTACAGTTGACCTGGCAAATCTAGTAGGGCAAAAATTTCACAAACTGGAAAAAATGGCATTCTATGACAGTGCCACATTTAATGTCACTGGGCTCTTTAGTATGACCCATGTTACTTCCATTTTTTATCTGTGGTGGTTTCTTGACTATGTACTATATTTTGTTATCAATGGGTATAGCAGAAACACCTGAACTCAATAATTAGTAGGGGTGTCCACATACTCTTGGTCATATAGGGCTTTATTTAAGAAGCTGTGAATACACAAACAAGTCTCCAGGTGAGAGTAAATAAGAAGTGGTCGTGAGACCGCTGCTTCTTAACCTGCTATACTAACTTTAAAATGGGGTTTCTTAATTCCCTGGACTTCTCCGACCAGGGAGATTTACATCCCCTGCTCGTGCGTGATTGGCCATGCACGAGAAAGGGGGGCGACATTACACATACATCGGAATGTCCAATGGTAAATGCTGCCCACTATCCCCAATGCTAGGCGGACAGGGACAGAGATGTCCATGCCTGTCTGTCCGGCCCTTTATAAATAAAGCCCATAGTGTATTTGAGAGCTTAAAATCTTTATGTTGCACCTATTGACATGAACTGAAATATCACTTTGTTTGTTCAGATTGTTTGCTGCATTGTTGGTATTGGTAATACATGAATAAATGTGGGACTTTAGTAGCATCATAGGCCATTATTTTGTCCGACATAGCTATTCATTAAAATAATGGAAAAAATGTTTGTCTCTGTTTACAAGGCAAATTTCTGATATTTGTTTTAAATGGACATAAACATAATAAATACAGTTTTATTATTATTTTATTGCTATATTTCAATGTTAACGGGAGAGCGCCACCTAGTGAAAAAAGTATTTTTTATAAAGCAAATCTTTTTATACAAAGTTGTATAGATTATGTATTATATTCAAGTAGTTGAATAGCTTTCAATAATATTTTTTAACATTTTATATGTAATATTCAAGAATGCACATTGATATTAGCAATTCTTCATATGTGCTAACCCGACCACGTTAGACATAAATCACGAACCCTCATGCGCATTACACATATTTTATAGACCTTTTTTCTAGAAAAAAAATTACTTTTTTATTATTAAATATATATTTCTATATATGTATATGATCATGTTAATATAAAATAGATATATATACCTATATATCTATAGGAATGGATATATAGTTATGGTTATATATTGATATATATATAGAATATGTATTTACAATAAAAATTACCTTATCCCCTATATGAAGAAGATTGGAATGTAAAGTATTCATAACTCCTGTTGGGTTAGCATGGGGACAACATAATTTAGGTTTTTTTCTTCTGCACTCTCCATTGACTTCTATGGGGAGAATCCGTTAACGTGGTCGCGATATTTGATTAGCGTGTGTCGGGTTTCGTTCATGCGCAAACATTTTACTTTTAACTTGTAATACTCGTGCTACCTGACACATGCAAAAGCACTCCACTCGTAATCTAGCCCTTTATTGGAAATTTTGGGCAAAAAGCCAAGTTGTAAGCTTTTTCCTGGGTAAATCTGGTTATGAGTGGCAAGTTATTATGTGCCTAGTTCTGGTTTCCTTTATATATTATTTTGGGTTTAATGCATTCTGCACTCACTGAAGATGTCTGCCTAGTAATTGCATGGCAGGGGAACATATCTTGCTGATACTGGGGAACCCTTATTTAGAAGAAGAATAACTTATATCAGGGGTATTGTTTCATGGATAGCCATGGTGTTTGCTCAGTTCTTCCTCTGCTGTGTATGTAATAAATCGTTTGTAGCTATCTCAGTTTTCCCTTGAGATAGTTGTTATAATAAAGGAATAGGACATCCATTTTTTTCTTTTATGATTTAGATAGACCTTGTGATTTTAAATAACTTTCTAATTCACTTATATTAGCGAATATTTTTTGTTCCCTTTGTATCTTTTGTTTAAAAGCAGGGACATATGCTTAGGAGCTGGACTATTTTTTTCTCAATATATGGCAGCAGTTTTGCAAGAATGCTATCAATTTTTAAGAGCACTAGATGACAGCACTTTTTACTGCTATGTAGTTCTCTAGATGCCTACCTAGGTATCTCTTCAACAAAGAGTATCATGGGAATTAAACACATTTGATAAAATAAGTAAATTGGAAACTTTTTAAAATGGCATGCTGTGTCTTATACAAAAAAATACCGACTTGGTAATTAGGAATGCTGACAAGGGTGGTTCCGTTGTGGTGATGTCTAGATCTCAGTTCATTGCGGAAGCAGAACTGGAGAATGAGAAATTCTATGGAAAATTGGGTGGGGACCCTACCATTAAGTTCAAAAGAGAGTTGGCACAAATGTTGGATGATGGCAAAGATTTGGGGATCCTAGATGAGTCTACCTGTGACTTCCTCCTGGTGGACAATCCAGTGATGCCCATCTTTAATAATTTACCGAAAGTCCATAAGTCCCTGGAGGGGGTCACAGGTAGACCCATTGTAACTGGCATTGGGTCATTATTAGAAAGAACTTCCCAGTGGCTGGATAGTATATTATAGCCACTGGTGAGTGGTCTAACTAGTTTTCTCCAAGATACTACCCATGTCTTAAATCTTATGAAAGACCTTGATTGGGAAAAATCTGATATGTGGCTTACAATTGACGTTAAAGCTCTTTATACCTCCATACCCCATGACAAAGGTCTGGAGGCTATTGAACTTTTTCTACAAAGAACTGGCTATACGGATGAGTATGTACAATATGTTTTGAGGATACTCAAGTTTCTGTTGATACACAACTATTTTACTTTTGAAGGGGTTTTTTACCTCCAGAGGTGCGGGACAGCTATGGGCACAAAATGTGCGCCCTCTTTCGCCAACCTATACATGGGGTGGTGGGAGTTGTCCCGCATCTATGGAGGTGAAAACCCCTTCCAACAGTCTATACATTTTTACAAACGTTATAAAGATGATCTGCTCCTGGTGTGGAGAGGTACAGAAGAACTGGCAATGGAATTTGTTGTCTGGTTAAATAAAAATGATATGGGCCTAGAGTTCACTTTTTAACTCAATAAGATCAGAATACATTTTTTGGACCTAACCTTGATTAGTATTCCCAAGATAGGAATTGAAACAGAGGTTTATAGAAAACCGATAACAGGCAACACACTTCTCCATGCCAGGAGCAGTCATCCAAAACAAGTTTTCAGGTCAGTGGCAAAAGGACAGTTCTCAAGACTTAAGAGGAACTGTAGTAATCCTATGAAGTATGAGACACATGCCAATCAATTAACTGAACGCCTACTGAGTAGGGGCTATAATCATCATGTTGTTGCAAAGACAAGACAGGAAGTTGCTACTGTAGACAGACGGACATTGCTAGAAAAATCTGTAGCTAATAAACAAACTAATAGAGGAATTTTCTTTACCACAGATTATAGTATGCAATACCATCAAATCTGCCATATAGTACAAAAAAATTTCAGACTATTGGCAGCAGATGGGGCTTTGGAAGAAACAGTTAAGAAGGGATGTAAATGTTCCTTCAGAAAAGGAGTTTCATTGGGAAATATTTTGGCACCCACGCAGCTTAAAGACATCCAAACGGGTGATCATAGCTCATGGCATGCTTTAAAGGGGTCTATAAATGTAATAATAACTCCTGTAAGGCCTGTGAGCATGTTACAATAGGTGAAGGTTTCAAAAGTGAAGTAACCCATAAAACATACAGACACAGTAGGTGTATGAATTGTAGAAGCAAATATACAATTTATTTAGCAGGCTGTGGAGATTGTCACCTACAACACGTAGGTATGACATCAAGAGAGACACGTGCACGTATTAGGGAACACCTCTTGGATATTAAAGCCGGCGTCCTGACCACCCCCCTGGTGCAACATTTCAATGTGGTCCATAATAAACAAGCGGATAGTTTTAAATAGACTATTATTGTCATAGTTAATACCAATCAAAGAGGGGGGATAGAGATCAGGCACTGGCCAAGCGAGAGGTGTTCTGGATTTTTCATCTTCAGACCAGGTATCCGAAAGGCCTGAATTCATCTTACGATCTCATTAATTTTTGGAATTAATAAGTTATATTAGTAGGAGACAGTCTAGAGTGAGATACTCTGGTTATGCACCATAGCCAATTTTCATGAGCAATATAACAGGTTTATGGTCTCCACCAAGTATAGACAGGACTGTATTTGAAATATTCGCCTGTTAGTAACTATTTCAATAATTGAAACCATCAATCCTGGAGCATTGGATACTTGAGTATTCTCATCTCAATTCTATGATATAATTTCACTAGATTAAACTACTATGTAGGGAATAACACTGTAAGAAATGAACAAATTAAATTTATGTTTCTAATTGTACATATCTATCCAACTGCGGCAATATTATTATCATTATACCCCATTATTTTTGGGATGCTGCAGTTAATACATTTTAGAAAAGGTTTCACCAAGCAGACTGCAAGTTTAGGTCCATATGTCTTAATGGTCCATAGTATGTGTGACTTGGGAGGAATACAGCAAAATAATTAATTGCTTGATTAATAATAAACAAAATTTCTTTTGTATAATTGGGTTGATAAGTCACTAACTCAGTTCTGATAACGGTGTTTTGGGGATTATTTAAGTATTATAAAATGACAATTGTATTTAAGTCACATTTCTATTTAGGTGCCACTCATTGTAGCTATCTCTAACAAATGTAAATTCAATATGTTGCAATTATTGTTCAAGTGTGTCATGTAAATTGCTACCCTTAAGTTTAGCTGAGTTGGAATATAGGGTTAACTAGTCAGTTAACATCCTAGCTAAACTTGACAGCAATGAAGCAGTTAATTTTAAACATGTAACCCTAGCGAATCAAATGTTTTTACTCCTCTTAAATAGCCCATTAGTGAGAGAGTGGTCAGGAAGCTATTATTACGGCAGTTCAGCCGAAACGCGTAAGCTTTAGACACTAAGGGCATGTTTTTCTTTATACCTGTACATGTACCGCTTTTAAAGGATTAATAAAGTCAAGAAAGTTTCACTGCGGCTCCGGACTTTCTGTTCTTTACATAATAAAGGAATAGGACATCCGTTTTTTTCTTTTATGATTTAGATAGACCTTGTGATTTTAAATAACTTTCTAATTTACTTATATTATCGAATATTTTTGTTCCCTTTGTATCTTTTGTTTAAAAGCAGGCACATATGCTTAGGAGCTGGACTATTTCTTTCTCACTATATGGCAGCAGTTTTGCAAGAATGCTATCCATTTTTAAGAGCACTAGATGACTCTTAAAAATGCCATGTAGTTCTCTAGATGCCTACCTAGGTATCTCTTCAACAAAGAGTATCATGGGAATTAAGCACATTTTATAAAATAAGTAAATTGGAAACTTTTTAAAATGGCATGCTGTGTCTTAATCCCAAAATATTTTTTTTTGGGTTCTATATCCATTTAAACTCCAGCATTATTTCCAGGAATGAAACAGTTAGAGTAGAATTTTCCAAGATACCATCCACTTATTACCATTTTGTAATACAAGTTGAGTGCCCGCCTAATAAAACTCCTAGTATATTTGTATCTTCTTTTTCTTCTTATATACCCCATAAAAAAACACTCAACATAACCTGCCTTTTTTGTTACTACTAGGCTTGCCTCAAAGTATGTTTTATTACCCATTTGCTTTTTTATATTATTTTAAATGAAATGTTTAAATTATTTCTGCTTTAGCATTTGAGCCCTGCAGGGATTTATGTTTCTCTAAAGGTCTCTGGGAGGCATTAGCTATCAAAGAATCAGTCAATAAGACTACTATATTATGGTGTGTGCATGCTGGGTGAACACTGCAGTATTAACATTGTTTATCAGCTCTGGTGTAATAAATAGTCTCTTCTAGAATATGACATATGCAGATGTCAAAACCTATGTAGAGTTATGTACATCATGCTGCTTAATTCCATAGCAAATTGCTATAGTGATGTTTTATGATGGCTTTAAAATTGCTGTGCTTTATTCTAGTCTACCTTATTTAATCCATTTTACAGCCCTCCTTTATGCTTTGAACTTGCTCAAGGAAGATTATATTAAAACTTTTTACCATAAAACAACTCTTAATAATGTTAGCTAAAACCATGTCCACATTCAACTGTTACTTTAAATGTGGTGTTTAATTTGAATGTTTCATTGAGTAGTCAATTTACTGTTGCACATTAAACGCTTGCTTGAGTAGTAAGATGTTACCCGTACCTTTAGAGACTTTTCCTCTCTCACGCCATGTCATGTTCACATTAAAATGTTAAAATGTGAAATCTAAATCATTTAGCACGGTATGGAACACAGACACTTTTACTGAGAGCCGCAAAGCATTCAGAGGGAAAGAGCAATCTCTTTAAAAACAATCTGTCCAAGATATGTTTCTTTAATTCTCCAGTGCAGAAGTGGTCAAGTGCAAAAGACCGTTCTTCAAGTGTCAAACGCTAAGGGGAATTGACATGTTCAGCTAGATTGCCCATGGGCACTTATGTGACAGGATAGCTTTCTTAACAAGATGATTCATTGTACAGATGGGATATTTAGTCAGATAACCTGAGGCTTGTGAGAAGTTGAACCGAGAAAAATTAAACTAGAACAACAGGTAATAACCACCTCATTTGTGAGAGCTACTGCCCATGAAAATGCACTTGTTGTAGAAATTCAGCACCATGGACAGTGCTTTCAAATGAAATTAAGATAAACAACAAGAGGTTTAATATGTTTAACCTTTTCTTGCTAGAAATGTATTGTTTTTCATCATCTCACCTAAAACTGATTGATTTTGCACTTGCTAGAGTTAAAACTATAATTAAATGCTATAATGTCCTTTTAAATTACAAACCTAAAGTCACAAGATGCAGGCTCATCATATAATATAAAATTATGTTTAAATGAGAAACATAAATGTTTCACTAAAATATAAGAATTAATAGGCACAAAAGCATGTACAGGCTACTAATCTATTACTGAAAATTGTTTTCAGCTTTTTAGAGTCATTAACCCAATAAGGTTTGTTGGATATTCATTTTTTTCTGTCTTTCTGTTGCAGTATCCATTTAATTCTGTAAGAAACTAGGTCAAGAGCAATTATTTTCCAAACTTTTTGTTTGCTCAAAAAGTTTGTGGATGGTGTTCACTGTAAAAAGGAAATATAAAACCATTTTACAGAAATAATTTGCTTTTTTTTCTTCTTTAGGTGTGTGTGCAACATTGACTGCTCCCACATCAGCTTCAATCCAGTTTGTGCTTCCGATGGGAAATCGTACGATAATCCATGTCAAATCAAAGAGGCATCATGCCAGAAACAGGAGAAAATTGAAGTCAAGTATTTGGGTCGATGTCAAGGTAATGCCTGTAGCAAAATTCATTTTGAAGACAGTTTTTCAATTTTTCTTCAGACATAAGAACTGCTTGAAGATTGCTCTGAATGGTTGGTGGGGTGAAGCGTCCAATTGCATTTTGGAGACCAAGTCAGTAAATTGTTTGATAAATCAGATTTATGGTTCCCCTATTACAGATGAATAGAAATGACCAATTAACAATAATAATGCTTTTTTAAGATCATCCAACGCTTTGTTTTTATTACTCCCATGATTTTTAGGTTGAGAAATTGCAATAAAGTATTGTATTTATAATTTATAAGGTGAGTAGTTCTTTACACACAATGAAAGTAGAGTCTGTCTTTAAAATAGAAAAATGCAATAGTGGATGGAATTTTTAAACTCTCCCATTTTTAATCATGGATGAAAAGTGTTTAATTAAGATGCTATAAAATATTATTTCTGTGCACCACAAATATGTATTCTGAAGACTAGTAGATGCATGTTATTCTTCAGCACAGTCTGTCCTGTCATACTAAATACAAATGTTTTTCACTAATAGTAGAAAAGACACATATATATTGTGTGTATATATATATATATATATATATATATATGTGTGTGTGTGTGTGTGTGTGTGTGTGTGTGTGTGCGTGTGTATCTACTCCTGCACCATTATGTAAATCATGTTCAGCCATATAAAACAAGGAGTATATAAAAAATGCTTCATGTAACTTTGATTTAGTTGATTGTTAAAATAAAATGCAATGTTTGATCTTCTAGATAGATATGGAGTGCCCATACTTTAGTGAGAGAAGGTTTAGTTTTTGTGTAGTTTGGTAGTGTGATCTATTTATGCATGGGGTAAGCATAACAAAATCTTTAAGCAGCATATGAAATGCATTTACTTTTAGCACAGGGGCAATTATTCTTATGCTAAAATCCCCTTTTTATCGAGGCGATTGTTGTGTTGTACTTTATTATTGTGCATGTTACATTTTAATTTCTTTTAATATTATTCCATATTATCACTACTGACTGAGAGGGTAATGGGAAATCACACAATTTGTGTAATATACTGGTTAGTATAGATCTGCCTTTAGGTCACACATTCTAGATGAAGTGCCCAGTCTTTTTGTTGAAAATTATATTTATCTAAACAAAATGTATAGCAATTCTATAAGTTGTGTTAGTCTACAAAACCCTTAAAAAATGTATTAGCTTCACACTAGGGGGTCAGGAAAGAACCAGTTGCAGAAAATAAGGAGATATAAAGGGTTCATTTTATCAAGCCCTTCTCTCCCCTTTGACGGCAGGTTTGCACAAGCGAACCTGCAGTCAGGATTTATCAAGCAGCGGTCATCACATCGCTTCTCCCTGCCCTGTTCTCCACCTCTTCTGACCAGGGAGATTGCCATATCCTGCACGCGCGTGATTGGGGTTGCACGTGAGTGCACAGGATTGCTCGTTTGCAATGGTAAATAGTCTGAAATGATAACATAAGGGGCTACATAAAATGCACTTGAGGGTTGTGCTGTGGCCCTTGGTCCTAAGGTTGGACAACACTGTTCTTGACTATGTTGATTTTTATATAGATATTTATAGATTCTTCAAAATCCATGGTACTTAAAATGTGTATTATTTACACCTTATCGTTGTTTATGTTTTTAAATAACATTTAGAATAAATATGTACCTTGTAAGCGCTGTGTGTTTGTTCTTTTCTGCAATGATGCAGACAGTCTCATGTGTCCTGTACTTCTTTGATGATGACTTTTATATTTTGCACACGTGCTCCCTGTCACGAGGCCAAGCAGAGGAAAAGATAAGGGGAGCTGTCTTTGAATTTGAAAGAAAAGGTCTAAAACAGTGAAATGTCTCTCAAATGTCAGGTTATTGTGTAAATATAGGATGATACTTTTAAGTGGTATCAGCATTTGTAAGAGCTTATAGTTTTCTTGGCTGTGACCTATGAACAGTTTACGTGGTTTCAGCATTTTCAACTATAGCTGGAGTGTCCAATTTTTTCCTATAAAATCCTGCATCAGAATATTTTTATTTCAAAGGTACATAATGGTCAAAAATAAATGTGCACAGTTCTGTTTAGAAGCATTTTTGAAATATACTTCTATTAGCAAAAAGCTATCACTTTTTCAAAGGCAAATGCTTTTTGCACCCACATCCAAACACCACGTCTGCTCAGAGAGCTGTAGTAACTTACATTATGAAAATTAAGTAATCTCTGATATGATACATGACCTTTGAGCATGTCGAGTGCTTAAATGGAGGTGCACAGGGAATGCTAAACATATATGCATATACCTCAAAAAGTAATAACTAGAAACATTTTTGCTAATACAAGTGCAGTGCAAAAATAAAAATTAATGTGCTTCTAAAACATACTCATGCACAGTTTATATATATATATATATATATATATATATATATATATATATATATATATATATATATATATATATATAAGGACAGCACTCACTAGTCCAAAATATTGCAAAAACTGCTTTTAATTAAGGGACGTTTTGGGGACAGCTCCCCTTCATCAGACCAACAAACAAGTAGTCAATAACAAGCATATATACCATATAAGACCCTCCCCCTGTGTACAAAAAAACACCAATGTTATAGTAATACATCAAAAGATAAAATACAAAATACATTTGTAATTCCCCTATACACAAACACAATCACCCTATATACTAAAGTGTAGATGTGAATTACAAAAATTGACCATGTGTGTAACCACAGACACAAGCAAGCTGTAATACGGAGGAATAATGATAATATCCCATAATCACACATAATATCTAGGACACATTCCTCCGGCCCTACAAACAATGAATATAGAATACCAAATGTCATGAAGGGCAAACAGAGATGTACGCAGCTTTAAATATGTACGCTGATACAAGACCCACACACTAACGGCAGTAAGATACTCATTGTGTAGACCGCAATAGCTAAAAGTGCTTACTATTTAGGAGTAGAGCCTGAACCCAAAATGACAGGCAGCTAGAGAGCATGCACGCTCATGGGATACAATTACATGTATACAAAAATCCATGTGTGGCTACCCGCAGCTCCTCATTGGTGGTGGGGGGCGCGCCTCCTGGGCAAAGAGTGCTGACTCCCAAGCATTTAACTAGTCTGTAAGAAAAAGGCAGTGTTAATAGGTGGAGAGGGACGCACCTCCACATGTGGGTGTTCCAAGTAAAGCAATACAATAACGGAACTGAGTATGTGGATAGCTGACATATAGATATGGGGGAATATGAGTCAAGCACCCAAACTACTGTAATATGAGAATCACATAGTAAATTGATATATACAAATATATGATTAAAAGAATGGAGCTTGGGTAAACACACCGGACCATGGGGTAGATATGGACTAATGTAGGCATACTAGGCAGACAGGCAGGAATATAGTGGTAATACGCATAGTTGTTATAAAATAGCAATAGGGATACATCAGAGATGTTTTAGAATACCGTCCACAATTAATATGTATCTTCCTCATAAAAATAGGTTCAGGGAACTGAATAAGGGCCGACATACACAGAAAGAGTCAAATACAGACGTCAATGAGCATAACTCCACAGATAAAAGCAAAGTCTAAAACTGGGGATACCACCAAGAGATGTACAAATGGGGTACCAACAAAGTGGCCAACCTGGGCGGGAACCAATGGACGAGATCAGCTGGACGGTTATTAAAGAAAGCAGTGCCAGTCAATACCCATATTCAATCCTTTGGGGTGGATAGTATCAAGTTTGTAAATCCACTCAGCTTCTCTTTGTAGTAGAAGTTTTTATCTGTATCCACCTCTTCTTAGAGGGGGTATGTGATCAATGAGCATACATCTAAGGTCTTTCACCGTGTGCCCTTGCTCCATAAAATGTCTTGCAACCGGTTTATCACTCTTGCCTTTGTCAATAGCTGTCCATATTGCGCATCTGTGGTTGGCCATGCATTTTTTTATATCGTCCAAAGTTTTGCCGATATAAAATAGGCCACAAATGCAGCTCAGCATGTAGATAACATACTTTGTAGTGCAGGTCAGGTGGTGCTTGATCGGAAAACGTTGATTACTGTGGGGGTGTCTGAAGATACCCCCTGCAACATGGATTTGCATTTAGTACAACTGGGACATTTCAATGAGCCCAATCTAATAGAAGTGGTTCTGGTGTCTGTGCTGTACTTCTTACAGGGTGAGTAATCATCAGTACATCCCCGAGATTCCTACCTTGCTTGAAACCAATCCTAGGTGGTCCATGTTCCTTGTAGGGTAACGATTCATCAGCTCTCACTATACACCAATGTTCCTTGAGAGTTGTTCCCAGGCGGCTGTGTGTGATGAAGTTGGCCCTCAGTGGTTTTATCATTGGCCCTTCATGGGGTGGTGGGTTACCCCCCTCTTTGTTAGTTACTGCCAATCTGTATATGTATATATATATATATATATATATATATATATATATGTACACACAGTATCTCACAAAAGTGAGTACAGCCCTCACATTTTTGTAAATATTTTATTATATATTTTTATGTGACAACACAGAAGAAATAACCCTTTGTTACAATGTAAAGAAGTGAGTGTATAGCCTATATAACAGTGTAAATTTGCTGTCCCCTCAAAATAACTCAACACACAGCCATTAATGTCTAAACCATTGGCAACAAAAGTGAGTACACCCCTTAGGGGAAATGTCCAAATTGGGCCCAATAAGCCATTTTCCCTCTCCGGTGTCATGTGACTTGTTAATGTTACAAGGTCTCAGGTGTGAATGGGGAGCAGGTGTGTTAAATCTGGTGTTATCACTCTCACACTCTCTCATACTGGTCACTGGAAGTTCAACATGGCACCTCATGGCAAAGAACTCTGAGGATCTGAAAAAAAGAATTGTTGCTCTACATAAAGATGGCCTAGGCTATAATAAGATTGTCAAGACCCTGAAACTGAGCTGCAGCATAGTGAGAAAGACCATACAACAGTTTCACAGGACAGGTTCCACTCAGAACAGGCCTCGCCATGGTTGGCCAAAGAAGTTGCATGCACGTGTTCAGCGTCATATCCATAAGTTGCCTTTGGGAAATGGACGTATAAGGGATACAAGCATTGCTGCAGAGGTTGAAGGGGTGAGGGGTCAGCCTGTGTCAGATACTACTGAATATCCTATAGGATATGGAAGAGTGTTAGACTTGAAATAGTATGTCCCTTTTAAATATGGTAATGTTCCAGAAGTATTAGATAGTTCACAGACTGCAAACAGTTCTAATACTGGTGAGACTTTTATTGCCTCTGTTATGTGTAGGTGAGATATACTAGAAATACATCCACCATAAGAGAGGCACTGATGATATGTATCTATAGTCAGAATGGCAGTTCTAATGAAACCCACTGTGTGCTCAATAGGTAATTGCCCAGAGGAGGGTAAACGTCTGTAACATAAATTCTCTAGTAAGCTTAGGTGAATTGCTGCTCAGATAACAAACTGAAATAACAGAGGAAAAGTACCTGGTAATACGTACTCACAGTGATCCGGATTAGGGCGAGCAAGCGGTGCTGAGATGCAGCCTCTGTGAATGGAGGAACTGATGCACAACAGCATGGGGCAATGGCGGAGATGCACTGACGAGTATAGAGAATTGCAAGACAGAGGATGATGATGTCAGCGAAGCTCCGTTTGGCACAGTTCACAGAGTTGAGAATCCAGCTGGTTGGGAAAGCAAAAGGCTTTGGTTTAGAAATGCTTCAGAGCTGGTGATTAAGGTAATTTGGATACTTCAATAAACCAGCGTTGAAGCAAGGTAGGAGGTGCTCTTTTATCTGCGTACGTTCTCTGATGCCACTGTTAAGGTGGATGTGGGTAATGGCCAATGGCCATATGTAGGTAGTTAAGGTGGTATGAGACATGACAGCCTGTCAGTGCTCAGACCATATGCCGCACACTGCATCAAATTGGTTTGCATGGCTGTCATCCCAGAAGGAAGCCTCTTCTAAAGATGATGCACAAGAAAGCCCGCAAACAGACTAAGGACATGGATTACTGGAACCATATCCTGTGGTCCGATGAGACCAAGATAAACTTATTTGGTTCAGATGGTGTCAGTGTGTGTGGCGGCAACCAGGTGAGGAGTACAAAGACAAGTGTGTCTTGCCTACAGTCAAGCATGGTGGTGGGAGAATCATGGTCTGGGCCTGCATGAGTGCTGCCGGCACTGGGGAGCTGCAGTTCATTGAGGGAACCATGAATGTCAACATGTACTGTGACATTTTGAAGCAGAGCATGATCCCCTCCCTTTGTAGACTGGGCCGCTGGGCAATATTCCAACATGATAATGACCCCAAATACACCTCCAAGATGACCACTGCATTGCTAAAGAAGCTGAGGGTAAAGGTGATGGACTAGCCAAGCATGTCTCCAGACCTAACCCCATATTGAGCATCTGTGGGGCATCCTCAAACAGAAGGTGGGGGAAAGCAAGGTCTCTAACATTCACCAGCTCTGTGATGTCATCATGGAGGAGTGGAAGAGGACCCAAGTAGCAACTTGTGAAGCTCTGGTGAACTCCATGTACAAAAGGATTAAGGCAGTGCTGGAAAATAATTGTGGCCACACAAAATATTGACACTTTGGGCCCAATTTGGACATTTCAACGTAGGGGTGTACTCACTTTTGTTGCCAACGGTATAGACATTAATGGCTGTGTGTTGAGTTACTTTGAGGGGACAGCAAATTTACACTGTAATATAGGCTGTACAGTCACTACTTTACATAGTAGCAAAGTATCATTTCTTCAGTGTTGTCACATGAAAAGGTATAATAAAATATTTACAAAATTGTGAGGGGTGTGCACACTTTTGTGAGATAATATATATATATATATATATATATATATATATATATATATATATATATATATATAATCAAGAACAACTAGGAAAGGACGCAGTTGCTAGTGGAGTTTAGTAAAAATGCAACTAGGCTATAATGCCCAATTAGCTAAAATAGATTTGGTGCAGACCCTTAATTTGAATGTATCATGTACACAGAAGAGAGATGTACCTGGAATGTATTCCTGGTACAATTAAAGACAGGGTATCAGCACTCTTTTAGAAAAACTCCCAAGCCATTAAATATAATTCAATAGCTTTAATCGTGGTAGTCACATCCCCCACATCATGGGAATAGATCCATGCAAAGTATAAAATGCACATAAGCATACAAGTTCAGCTCATGAATGACAAATTTTAAAGAACCTGACCGGTCAGGGATACACAAAGAGCACATCTGTGGCAGAGTACAAATATCAATGAATTGGCTTAATCACAGATTTGTATAGTAGACCACTACACCCAACTGCACACAGAACCCCCCAGATTAACAGCTGGAAGGTATATCCTGGGCAGATTGTGGAACCGGGATCTAAGTGGTTAGTATAACAATATCTGTGTTATGCAACATTTATTAAATGGTTTACACTGGTTGGAATGTACATAAATTCTAGAATTAACAAAGTATCATTTGTTATATCAAGTGAGACCTCCTCTGGCTTTGCTACACCCAGCTGCTTACAGCACCCCTGTAAATAAGAGGTTAATGGCTGCGCAGGTTGTAAACGGGATCTAAGCAAGCCAGTAGGCGAGCCCCCTGAATATGCACATAAATAAACAAGTGGGCATCAATGATAGACAAAATGCAGTTAGTGCAGTATATTATCGATTCTCATTATGTATGTACACACACAGTTTCACAGAAAAAGTCTGCAATGCAAGATGCAAGGATGTTAGCAAAAAGATGTCGTAAGCAGATTAGTATTTCCACATAAAGGCCAGTAAAAGTCAAGTTGTGTGTTGTAAAGCACAGTCTAGGCAAGAAATGTATGACTCCAAGCGAAGACAGATATCAAGATATTAATCTTTATATAAGACAAGGCAGTGCCTTTTCCAACTTTTGCACAGCTTGTAACTTTAATGCCATGGATTTCTTCAACATGGTCACCTATTCCATATCAATACTTTTATCAGGTGTCAACATGTTATATTCATACGACCTTGCTTTCGGTTGTTTATGCGCCAGATATCCACAATGGTGTGTACAATCCACTTGTTAGCACTCCATGCCAATAGCGATCTCCATCGCCAACGCCAAACACAGCGGTGCTCCACGTGTGTCACATGACCTGGTCGGCTCCACCAATGCCGACGCGCGTTTCACCCGCTCGACTGGAATTCAGACTGGGCTTCGTCAGGGCGTAATTCTGCTTTGATCCACACATCCTATTTTATAGATCAGTGATGTTGCGCCTCTGCTGGAAGGTGAAGGTTTTGCATACTGCTGAAAACAGCTTCTCACTCTTATGAGATTATATATATTTACATCCTTATATTACCAGGTTTAAAAGCAAACAAACTTAAGAAATTTTATATATTTGTTGCAACATTAATTCTTAATCAAGAAATAAAAACATTAGGGTTTGTCATTCTTAAGTTAACATTCCGTTTTAAATAACTTGTATGTGATAGAGTCTGCTTATTTGGCGTTTATGAAGAGTGGAGTGTGAGAGCAAATATTTCGCTGTATCAATGCTCCACTTTATCATAGACATAATTTCATAGGAAGCAGGCCATATCTAATTTATCATTGAGACCATTTGGAATTTGTGTCCCAAGGATTGATATCCACCTGCATTCCTTCCTTAGGAGGGTTTTGTCATTATCCCCTCCTCTCCCGTTTATGATGCCTTTATCAATACCTACGAATCTGAGTGAATCAGGATTGCAATTATGTGTCTGTTCAAAATGTTTTGCCACATTGCTTTTAGGATTTTTGTTCTTTACATCATCTGTGTTCTGAGATGCGGTCCTTTAGTGCCCTCTTCATTTTTCCCACATAGAAAAGTGGGCAGTCACAGGACAGCAAGTAGACAACCCCTCAGTGTCACAGTTCACAAAGTGTTTCAATCTATAGGTTTTGCCCGTATTCGTTTTGAACTCTTTTGTCTTGCGCATGAATTTACATGTTACACATTTTCCACAGGGAAAATTCCCTATGGACCTATGTTTTGTAAGCCAATTGCTTTGCCCTGCTTTGGACAAATATTGGCTTCTTACCAGCTTGTCCTTAAGGTTTGGTGCCCGTCTGGCGGTAATGTTTGAAAAATCACCTACTTCCTTTTTTACCCCTGTGTCGCTAGTAAGAATATGCCAGTTTTTTGCAAGAATCCCCTTCAGGGAGTTCCAATGGCAATTGTAATCAGTAATTAATCTTATCTTAGATTCATTACTTCTTGATATGGGCATGAGAAGTTTTTCCCTATCCATATGTAGCGCATTGTTAAATGCCCCCTTAATCACTCTCTTAGAATATCCCCTATTCAAGAATCTTTGTTTCATCTCTGATGCATGTTTTAGATACTTCTCTTTACTAGAGCAATTCCTACGAAGCCTTAGGAATTGACCTTTAGGTATTCCTTTTTTCAAGTGGTTTGGATGATGGCTAGAGGCAATCAATAGGCTGTTAGTCGCAGTGGATTTGCAAAAGTTCTCAGTTGAAACCACCCCTTTATCAAGTTTCACCTCAATGTCTAAAAATGCAATTGCCTCCCTGCTGTACTGGACAGTAAGAGAGATATTTCTATTATTCACATTTAAGGTGTCAACAAATTCCTTTAGGAGGCTCTCAGAGCCCTCCCAGATGAGGAAAATATCATCCACATATCTCAACCATATGTGGATGTTTTCCTCAAATAGGGGGCTCTGAAAAACCTCCTCCATTTCCCATACGCCTAGGTGAAGACAGGCGTATGTCGGTGCGCAAGTAGCACCCATGGCAGTGCCTCTTAGTTGTTTATATATCTTGCTGTTCGACAGCAATCTAAGTAATGAATCTAAGATAAGATTAATTACTGATTACAATTGCCATTGGAACTCCCTTAAGGGGATTCTTGCAAAAAACTGGCACATTCTTACTAGCGACACAGGGGTAAAAAAGGAAGTAGGTGATTTTTCAAACATTACCGCCAGACGGGCACCAAACCTTAAGGACAAGCTGGTAAGAAGCCAATATTTGTCCAAAGCAGGGCAAAGCAATTGGCTTACAAAACATAGGTCCATAGGGAATTTTCCCTGTGGAAAATGTGTAACGTAAATTCATGCGCAAGACAAAAGAGTTCAAAACGAATACGGGCAAAACCTATAGATTGAAACACTTTGTGAACTGTGACACTGAGGGGGTTGTCTACCTGCTGTCCTGTGACTGCCCACTTTTCTATGTGGGAAAAACGAAGAGGGCACTAAAGGACCGCATCTCAGAACACAGAGATGATGTAAAGAACAAAAATCCTAAAAGCAATGTGGCAAAACATTTTGAACAGACACATAATTGCAATCCTGATTCACTCAGATTCGTAGGTATTGATAAAGGCATCATAAACGGGAGAGGAGGGGATAATGACAAAACCCTCCTAAGGAAGGAATGCAGGTGGATATCAATCCTTGGGACACAAATTCCAAATGGTCTCAATGATAAATTAGATATGGCCTGCTGCCTATGAAATTATGTCTATGATAAAGTGGAGCGTTGATACAGCGAAATATTTGCTCTCACACTCCACTCTTCATAAACGCCAAAACGGAATGTTAACTTAAGAATGACAAACCCTAATGTTTTTATTTCTTGATTAAGAATTAATGTTGCAACAAATATATAAAATTTCTTAAGTTTGTTTGCTTTTAAACCTGGTAATATAAGGATGTAAATATATATAATCTCATAAGAGTGAGAAGCTGTTTTCAGCAGTATGCAAAACCTTCACCTTCCAGCAGAGGCGCAACATCACTGATCTATAAAATAGGATGTGTGGATCAAAGCAGAATTATGCCCTGACGAAGCCCGGTCTGAATTCCAGTCTAGCGGGTGAAACGCGCGTCGGCATTGGTGGAGCCGACCAGGTCATGTGACACACGTGGAGCACCACTGTGTTTGGCATTGGCGATGGAGATCGCTATTGGCATGGAGTGCTAACAAGTGGATTGTACACACCATTGTGGATATCTGGCGCATAAACAACCGAAAGCAAGGTCGTATGAATATAACATGTTGACACCTGAAAAAAGTATTGATATGGAATAGGTGACCATGTTGAAGAAATCCATGGCATTAAAGTTACAAGCTGTGCAAAAGTTGGAAAAGGCACTGCCTTGTCTTATATAAAGATTAATATCTTGATATCTGTCTTCGCTTGGAGTAATACATTTCTTGCCTAGACTGTGCTTTACAACACACAACTTGACTTTTACTGGCCTTTATGTGGAAATACTAATCTGCTTACGACATCTTTTTGCTAACATCCTTGCATCTTGCATTGCAGACTTTTTCTGTGAAACTGTGTGTGTACATACATAATGAGAATCGATAATATACTGCACTAACTGCATTTTGTCTATCATTGATGCCCACTTGTTTATTTATGTGCATATTCAGGGGGCTCTCCTACTGGCTTGCTTAGATCCCGTTTACAACCTGCGCAGCCATTAACCTCTTATTTACAGGGGTGCTGTAAGCAGCTGGGTGTAGCGAAGCCAGAGGAGGTCTCACTTGATATAACAAATGATACTTTGTTAATTCTAGAATTTATGTACATTCCAACCAGTGTAAACCATTTAATAAATGTTGCATAACACAGATATTGTTATACTAACCACTTAGATCCCGGTTCCACAATCTGCCCAGGATATACCTTCCAGCCGTTAATCTGGGGGGTTCTGTGTGCAGTTGGGTGTAGTGGTCTTCTATACAAATCTGTGATTAAGCCAATTCATTGATATTTGTACTCTGCCACAGATGTGCTCTTTGTGTATCCCTGACCGGTCAGGTTCTTTAAAATTTGTCATTCATGAGCCGAACTTGTATGCTTATGTGCTTTTTATACTTTGCATGGATCTATTCCCATGATGTGGGGGATGTGACTACCACGATTAAAGCTATTGAATTATATTTAATGACTTGGGAGTTTTTCTAAAAGAGTGCTGATACCTTGTCTTTAATTGTACCAGGAATACATTCCAGGTACGTCTCTCTTCTGTGTACATGATATATATATATATATCCCATAAGTGATGCTGCATAACTGTAAAAAGTATCTTTACAATGTATGTAGCTACTGAGGAAATATTGAGGTCAGGTGATATTTTCCAGTCAACTTTTTACAGATATGCTGCATCACTTTCAAGTGATTCAAAATTTGGTTATCATGTTCCTTTAATAAAAAGTAGCCCAAGAACTATAAGTTGAATTATAACTGCCTCTGTTTGTTTAGTGCCAGGATATTGGGCCAATAACTAAAATATTGGTTGTGTTATGTGTGTGTGAAATACAGAATACAGTGCAAGAGAAGAGACATAAGCTTGTATTAAAGTGTCTTATGTTACCTCACCCTTCTCAGTTACCTGCAGTTGAGCAGCTGCCAAAAAAATGGTAAGTCTTCAGTATAAATATGAATAATCAATATCCAGGTAAATCTAAAGAAGCAGCACTGTATTACCCAATAATTCACAATCCGAGCTCTTTCACAGAAGACATTTCCATAAAATGATCACACATTTGCTCTTGAAGGGAGTTAATGTAAACCTATTCCAGAAAAGTGTGACAAGCACTGCACAAATATTAACTCTAGCTGCATAAAAGAGTCAGCCAGCTGGGGAAATTCTCTGTGATTGGTGTTGGGATGAGGGGAAGCTGCACATTATATAGCTTTACTATAGCACACACTAACAGGCTGCTTATAAACAATAACCTAGATTACAAGTAGAGTGCAAAAGTATTAGCACTATTGAGCGCTAACATCGCTCAAGTTAATTTAATAGCGCTTTTATTCTTGCACTCATATTAAAAGTTGAAAGTAAAATGATAGTTCTTGAGCGAATGCCTCACTCATGCTAATATCTGGAGGTCGGAGAGTGTGGCTGCACTAACTCCCCTACTTAATAGACTTTTATGGGGCATGCTATAAAACTAAAGTCCTGGTTTTTACTCAAGTGGTAACCCCAAGGTGAGCTACAAAGTTTTGTTCTTCATTTAGTAGAACATTTTATTTTTACTTAAATATAAATATAAATGGATAGATACAGGTAGATATCAGTTGCTAAATTTATGTATGTGGATTTATGTATGTGAGTTTATGGAAGTGTATGTGTACACAAACATACACACATACAGATCTACACACATGCATATACAGCTTTGAGCCCTTCCCAGTCCTTATAATAAACTATATTCCTTCAAAGTGACACTAAATACTAAATACATTTCATGTACCTTTTTCTAATCATAGGTGCTGCAATTTCCTATGTTACACTGCAGCTATCTGAAGAAGAGATACTGCACATGTGCAAACAGGTCAGCACTGGAAAGTAGTGAAATCTAGATTTAAGTATGGTTTAAACCATGACTAGAGGGAGGTGGGGAATAACCTCAATACTATGCTTATAAAATGTATTTAATAACCCTTTAAAACACTTTTCAACCACATGTTTAAACAATAAATATTTATTTTAATATGTATACATATGAGTGTAATACTTTATTTTAATATGTTACAAATGTGTGTTAGTGTACTTTTATTTTAGTCCACTTTACTTTTGCTTGACCGTAACACACAACTCACAACTTTTAATTTTAACAATGTTTAGCGAGGCCGAGCTATCCATTGAAAGTATAAGGCATGCTAAAATGCTGTTGTCTGTGCTAAACATTCTCCGGTATTAACCATTCACAAATTTTGACTATTATCTATCATTCATGGTGTTATTAATTTTTTCATAACATCTTAAATATTTTTGTCTTAAATTGAGATTTCCATTAAATAACAGTAGCAACCTTTTTGTATATTTACTAAATGAATTTATTTACATAGTGTTGTTAAAAAACGCACAATATTTAGGCCAGATTACAAGTGCCCTGCTACTTATTGCTTATGTTTGGGCGTTAACATCAGCAGAAGTAAAGAACTTGCACATTTGTGTTAGTGTGTGCTAACTTTAGGACTTCGGATATTGCACCATACTAACTTACTGTCCCCCAAGTCTTCAATGGAGAGCGCAGAAGATAAAACCTAACACTTATCACTCACGTGCTAACCCGACAAGAGTTATTAATATTTTACATTCCAGTGTTCTTCACATATAGGAAAATTGTATATTTATAAAAAAAATAATAATTATATATATATATATATATATATATATATATATATATATATATATATATATATATATATACTTATATATCTATTTATAAAAAATATGTAGATATAGATATATATTTTTAATTAACATAGCCAGGTATATGGAAATATATATTAATATATATATATATATATATATATATATATAATTAGTGTACTCCTGTCGGGTTTGTACACATAAGTCTGACAGGAGTACACTAATTATTCATGTGTTCTAACCCAGCATGAGTTATATTATGTATTTATTAAATATAAAATATGGAAAAATAATAATAATGTAAATAATTATTATAGATGTACTAAAACATTCTAAAAATACATAGAATATATTAAAGTGACTATAATAATTATTATTTTATTCAATATGTAATATTTACACAACACACCTTAAGATAATTAATTCTTCATGTGTGCTAGCACAACACTGCGTTGGACCTAAATCACACATATTTTACAGTCCTATGTTCTTCACACATGAAAAGACAGATAGATATAGAAATATTTTTTTAAATAAAAATAAAATTGTCCTGTATGTAAAGAATATTGGAATGTTAAATATTTACAGTAAATACATAATAAAGCACATTATTAAATATTATTATGTAATTATTATTTAGACATACACACACACACACATATATTTATTCCTTTGCAGTCAAATACATGGCCATATACCATATATCTTTTAACCTTTATAAAATATTTTTATTAATATTTATATTTTATATAATATTTATTAGATAGTGTATATATGAGTGTAACAGTATATTGTAATTTATTAATGTTGTGTTTTGTGCAACTTTTATTTAAGCTCTAACCATTTATGCGAGATCTCCAGTTACGCTAACCTGATGCTTGTTAAATTTGATTGTTTTCTATCTTTTATCTGACAGAATTACAGAATGATATGTAACAGGGTTAACCTCGGGAAGTCTGCACTGTGCATTTCCAACTCTCAGATTACAAAATCCACACATTCAGAGCTAAATAAAATGAAAAAGTGGCAAAATAAGTAATGAAAATATATTGCAAGTTTGTTTTCAATACATAACTAAGCTTTTTATGTTCAGATACTGTCCCTTTAAATTAAAGGGAATGTGGAAATTAAATATTTAATTATGTTAAATTATGTTATAATTATAATATTATATTTATTTTTACAATTTACCACATTATGGCTGATGTAAAAGTTGTACAATAATGTAGTTCATGTTTCCATCAATGTGTTTCACTCACAAAAAGTGTCCTTTAAATAGATTATAACTTATTATCCAAATACATTTGTGCTACCTAAAGCTCCTTGAAAAAAGTCATTTGCTGACAAATATTAACCCTTATTTTTTCAGATTTTAAAACCATTGCCTTGTTTCTACATTCCTTCCTTTATGCCAGACTGTATAGAAATAGGCATATGTTTTGTATTGTTTTGACTTAATAAGACTTGACTAAAAGTTTTAGTTATTCAGGAACAAAGCCATGAAAATCAAAAAGAACCTGAGAATGTGGTTTTCAATCAGCAGAGACGAAAAAAAAATATCTCCTTCAATTTATGACGCAAATGAGAAATGGACTGTTTGTAGAACTGGAATCCGAGAAGTGAAACTTAATGCATGGCACTGATTTTTCATGCCTTTGTTCCTGTGCATTTCAGTTTGCTATAAATTATAGTGCTCATTGTTACAAATATATATCAAATAGAGTGAAATATGTCTTTCATGCATCAAGCATTTCATTGGTATAGAAAACTAGGCTTATATTTTTAAAATTTAAAGGAAATCAGTGCACTGTTCATCAGTATTTCATTTTCTGAAATTACTGACATTTTCCATTTTTTAATGCTTATTTTGTTGTTCTTCGTTATTTGCTAACTATAATAAATGCGTTTGTGTTCATTTTTTTTTTTAGCAGAAACCATGTATTAATTTTTCATTTTTACTTCATGAAGCAAACCTTTTTTTTTAATTAACAATTAAATATTATTTGTTGCCTTGGCATTTTTTCTACTATTATATTTGTATGGAACAAATTTTAACATTTAAATATTGAATATAATATTTTTGAATATTGTTTGATATAGGCCCAGATTTAGCAAAGACAGGGTGGGTAGGGCCGCCAGTAGTGATGTCGCGAACATAAAATTTTCCGTTCGCGAACGGTGAATGTGAACTTCCGCAAATGTTCGCGAACGGGTGAACCGGGCGAACCGCCATTGACTTCAATAGGCAGGCGAATTTTAAAACCCACAGGGACTCTTTCTGGCCACAATAGTGATGGAAAAGTTGTATCAAGGGGACTAACACCTGGACTGTGGCATGCCGGAGAGGAATTCATGGCAAAACTCCCACGGAAAATTACATAGTTGATGCATAGTCTGGTTTTAATCCATAAAGGGCATAAATCACCTAACATTCCTAAATTGTTTGGAATAACATGCTTTAAAACATCAGGTATGATGTTGTATCGATCAAGTAGTGTAAGGGTTACGCCCGCTTCACAGTGACAGACCAAACTCCCCGTT
The DNA here is from genome assembly GCF_027579735.1 of Bombina bombina. NCBI lineage: Eukaryota > Metazoa > Chordata > Amphibia > Anura > Bombinatoridae > Bombina > Bombina bombina. Next base: position 501,665,700 of record NC_069499.1, read on the forward strand.
TAATGCACCACAAACAACCACAAAAAGTCCATTTGCAAAACCGCAAACTCTCCATTTGCACAAGGTTGGATACCAAGCTAGCCATGTCCCGTTCCTTGTCCTCACTGATGTCATTAAAAGTCTCTTCCTCCACCCAGCCACATACAACACCAAGGGTCCCCGAAAGGTGACAACAAGCCCATTGGGACGCCTGCTGTGTTTGGGCTTCCACCTCCTCAAAGCCACCTTCCTCCTCTGACTCCTCTTCTTCAGACTCCTCTCTCTGCATTGCCTCTCTCTGCGTTATTATAAGGTGTGTTAAGTAGTACTATTCTGACCAGTTTAATCCCTGTTACGTCCCCTATCAGGGGATGTGTATATGGCATGGATTTTAGGAACCGAGAGATGGAAAAAGATGCTTGGTCGGTCCTCCTACTTCAAATTTGGGGCACTGCGCGTGCAATCTACTGTGCCACCAGATATGAGTGGTGTGTTAAGTAGTACTATTCTGATCAGTTTAATCCCTGTTACGTCCCCTATCAGGGGACGTGTATATGGCATGGATTTTAGGAACCGGGAGATGGAAAAAGATGCTTGGTCGGTCCTCCTACTTCAAATTTGGGGCACTGCACGTGCAATCTACTGTGCCACCAGATATGAGTGGTGTGTTAAATAGTACTATTCTGATCAGTTTAATCCCTGTTACGTCCCCTATCAGGGGACGTGTATATGGCATGGATTTTAGGAAACGGGAGATGGAAAAAGATGCTTGGTCGGTCCTCCTACTTCAAATTTGGGGCACTGCGCGTGCAATCTACTGTGCCACCAGATATGAGTGGTGTGTTAAGTAGTACTATTCTGATCAGTTTAATCCCTGTTACGTCCCCTATCAGGTTACGTGTATATGGCATGGATTTTAGGAACCGGGAGATGGAAAAAGATGCTTGGTCGGTCCTCCTACTTCAAATTTGGGGCACTGCGCATGCAATCTACTGTGCCACCAGATATGAGTGGTGTGTTAAGTAGTACTATTCTTATCAGTTTAATCCCTGTTATGTGCCTTTTTTATTGGTTTGGTTTTTGAAGCCACAGTGCTGCACCAGAGGCCAGAAAAATTAGGCATATACATATGCCTGAAAAACTAGGTATTGTTGCAGCCGCTGCTGTAGCAGCGGCCAGAAAATTGATGTTTGTTTCCCAGGCAGAAAGTGCCCTAAAACATTGCGGCTTGAACCCTAGTTGGTGGCGGATAAGTCACGCAAGTCATCCGGCATTCAGAGATAAAATACAGCAGCGTGTGGACCATTTTTAGCCCAAGGCAGCTCATCTCATCAGGCCTTTTTTAGTCAAATGTATCGCCCAATGTCAGTCCCTTTGGGATCCATCCCTTATTCATCTTAATAAAGGTGAGGTAATCTAGACTTTTTTGACCTAGGCGACTTCTCTTCTCAGTGACAATACCTCCTGCTGCACTGAAGGTCCTTTCTGACAGGACACTTGAAGCGGGGCAGGCCAGAAGTTCTATCACAAATTGGTATAGCTCAGGCACAGGTCAAGCCTGCACACCCAGTAGTCAAGGGGTTCATCGCTCCTCAGAGTGTCGAGATCTGCAGTTAAGGCGAGGTAGTCTGCTACATGTCGGTCTAGTCGTTCTCTGAGGGTGGACCCCGAAGGGCTGTGGCGATGCATAGGAATTAAAAATCTCTGCATGTCCTCCATCAACAACATGTCTGTAAAGTGTCCTGTCCTTGCCGGCGTGGTCATGGGAGTAGGAGGATTACTTTCACCTCTTCCCCTGTTAGATTCCCGTTGTGCTGTGACATCACCCTTATACGCTGTGTAAAGCATACTTTTTAATTTCTTTTGGAACTGCTGCATCCTTTCCGACTTGCGGTAATTCAGTAACATTTCAGGCACTTTATGCTTATACCGGGGGTCTAGTAGCGTGGACACCCAGTACAGGTCGTTCTCCTTCAGCTTTTTTATACGAGGGTCCCTCAACAGGCACGACAGCATGAAAGACCCCATTTGCACAAGGTTGGATGCCGAGCTACTCATGTCCCGTTCCTCGTCCTCAGTGATCTCACTGAAGGTATCTTCTTCCCCCCAGCCACGTACAACACCATGGGTACCAGATAGGTGACAACGAGTACCCTGGGATGCCTGTTGTGGTTGGGCGTCCTCCTCCTCCTCAAAGCGACATTCCTCCTCTGACTCCTCTTCCTCACAATCCTCTTCCAGTGTTGCCGCTGGTCCAGCAAGCGATGCTGATAAGGCTGTTTCTGGTGGTGATGGTGACCACAACTCTTCCTCTTCACGCTCATCTACGGCCTGATCCAGCACTCTTTGCAGGGCACGCTCCAGGAAGAAAACAAATGGTATGATGTCGCTGATAGTGCCTTCGGTGCGACTGACTAGGTTTGTCACCTCCTCAAAAGGACGCAAGAGCCTACAGGCATTGCGCATGAGCATCCAGTAACGTGGCAAAAAAATTCCCAGCTCCACAGAGGCTGTCCTAGCACCCCGGTCATACAAATAGCCGTTAACAGCTTTTTCTTGTTGGAGCAGGCGGTCGAACATTAGGAGTGTTGAATTCCAACGTGTCGGGCTGTCGCAAATCAAGCGCCTCACTGTCATGTTGTTTTGCCGCTTGATATTTGAAAAGTGCGCCATGGCCGTGTAGGAATGCCTGAAATGGCCACACACCTTCCTGGCCTGCTTCAGGACGTCCTGTAAGCCTGGGTACTTATGCACAAAGCGTTGTACGATCAGATTACACACATGTGCCATGCACGGCACATGTGTCAACTTGCCCAAATTCAATGCCGCCAGCAAATTTTTTCCGTTGTCAGAAACCACTTTGCCGATCTCCAGTTGGTGCGGAATCAGCCACTGATCCACCTGTGCGTTCAGGGCGGACAGGAGTGCTGGTCCGGTGTGACTCTCTGCTTTCAGGCAAGTCAACCCCAAGACGGCGTGACACTGCCGTATCCGGGATGTGGAATAGTACCTGGGGAGCTGGGGGGGTGCCGTTGATGTGGAGCAAGACACAGCAGCAGAAGAGGACTCAGCCGAGGAGGTTATGGAAGAGGATGGAGTAGGAGGAGTAGAGGAGGTGGCAGCAGGCCTGCCTGCAAGTCATGGCGGTGTCACCAACTCCTCTGCAGAGCCACGCATTCCATGCTTGGCAGCCGTCAGCAGGTTTACCCAATGCGCAGTGTAGGTGATATACCTGCCCTGACCATGCTTTGCAGACCAGGTATAAGTGGTCAGATGGACCCTTGCCCCAACACTGTGTGCCAGACATGCCATTACTTCCTTTTGCACAATCGAGTACAGGTTGGGGATTGCCTTTTGTGCAAAGAAATTTCGGCCGGGTACCTTCCACTGCGGTGTCCATATAGCTACAAATTTTTTGAACGCCTCAGACTCCACCAGCTTGTATGGTAAAAGCTGGCGGGCTAAGAGTTCAGACAAGCCAGCTGTCAGACGCCGGGCAAGGGGGTGACTTTGTGACATTGGCTTCTTACGCTCAAACATGTCCTTGACAGACACCTGACTGTGAGCTGGTGATGAGCAGGAACTGCTCAAGGCGAGAGACAGAGTGGCGGATGGTTGAGAGGGGGCAAGGAGGACAGCAGTGGTTGACGTGGCTGAAGATGCAGGACCAGGAGGAGGATGGCGGCTTTGAGTTTGTGTGCTGCTTGTACTCATGTGTTGATCCCATAGGCGTTTGTGATGTGCGATCATGTGCCTTCGCAAAGCAGTTGTACCTAGGTGGGTGTAGGACTTCTCATGACTCAGTTTCTTTTGGCACAGGTTGCAAATGGAATCACTGTTGTCAGAGGCAGACACACAAAAAAAATGCCACACTGCTGAGCTCTGCGATGACGGCATTCTGGTGGTGGCAACAGCATGCGTTGATTGGTGTGCTGTCTGGCTGACCCCAGGTGCCGAGGCATGCTGTCTGACTGTGCCACTAGCTCCTTGTGATGACCTCCCCCTGCTTCCAACTCGTCTCCTCCTCCTCCTCTCTGTCTCCCCATCTGAAATTTCCCCCTGTTCTTCTTCTCTTCTAGCGGGCACCCACGTGACATCCACGGACGCATCGTCATCATCACCCGCTTCACTTGTATCTGACAAGTCAACAAAGGAAGCAACAGCGGGTACAACATCATCATCACACCGTACGTCCATGTCTGTAATGCTGCCTGACTGAGACATATCACTGTTATCTACATCCTCTGTCAATGATGGTTGCGCATCACTCATTTCTTCAAACTGATGTGTAAATAACTCCTCTGACAGATCAAGTGAAGCGGCTGTGGTGCTAAAGGGAATCACAGCACCATGACCACGACGGCACCTGCGGGGTGGCCTGCCTCTGCCTGTCATTTTTTTTTAAATGTACACTTACACTACTATTAAACAAGATATGAGTGGTGGCACTGGGCAAGTGGGCACAGTATACACTGTGAGCCTGACACAAAAAAGCAGACTGATGTTTAACAGTCCAAAAAGTTTTAGTTTTTTTTAAATGTACACTTACACTACTATTAAACAAGATATGAGTGGTGGCACTGGGCAAGTGGGCACAGTATACGCTGTGAGCCTGACACAAAAAAGCAGACTGATGTTTCACAGTCAAAAAAGTTTTTTTTTTTTTAAATGTACACTTACACTACTATTAAACAAGATATGAGTGGTGGCACTGGGAAAGTGGGCACAGTATACGCTGTGAGCCTGACACAAAAAAGCAGACTGATGTTTCACAGTCAAAAAAGTTTTTTTTTTTTTTTAAATGTACACTTACATTACTATTAAACAAGATATGAGTGGTGCCACTGGGCAAGTGGGCACAGTATACGCTGTGAGCCTGACACAAAAAAGCAGACTGATGATTTACAGTCCAAAAAGTTTTTGTTTTTTTTAAATGTACACTTACACTACTATTAAACAAGATGAGTGGTGGCACTGGGCAAGTGGGAAGAGTATATGCTGTGAGCCTGACACAAAAAAGCAGACTGATGTTTCACAGTCCAAAAAGTTTTTTTTTTTTTTTTAAATGTACACTTACACTACTATTAAACAAGATATAAGTGGTGCCACTGGGCAAGTGGGCACAGTATACGCTGTGAGTCTGACACTAAAAAGCAGACTGATGTTTCACACTTACACTACTATTAAACAAGATATGAGTGGTGGCACTGGGCAAGTGGGCACAGTATACGCTGTGAGCCTGACACAAAAAAGCAGACTGATGTTTAACAGTCCAAAAAGTTTTTTTTTTTTTAAATGTACACTTACACTACTATTAAACAAGATATGAGTGGTGGCACTGGGAAAGTGGGCACAGTATATGCTGTGAGCCTGGCACAAAAAAGCAGACTGATGTTTAACAGTCCAAAAAGTTTTTTTTTTTAAATGTACACTTACACTACTATTAAACAAGATATGAGTGGTGGCACTGGGAAAGTGGGCACAGTATACGCTGTGAGCCTGACACAAAAAAGCAGACTGATGTTTCACAGTCAAAAAAAGTTTTTTTTTTTAAATGTACACTTACACTACTATTAAACAAGATATGAGTGGTGGCACTGGGAAAGTGGGCACAGTATACGCTGTGAGCCTGACACAAAAAAGCAGACTGATGTTTCACAGTCAAAAAAAGTTTTTTTTTTTTTAAATGTACACTTACACTACTATTAAACAAGATATGAGTGGTGCACTGGGCAAGTGGGCACAGTATACTGATGTTTAACAGTCCAAAAAGTTTTTTTTTTTTTTAAATGTACACTTACACTACTATTAAACAAGATATGAGTGGTGGCACTGGGAAAGTGGGCACAGTATATGCTGTGAGCCTGGCACAAAAAAGCAGACTGATGTTTAACAGTCCAAAAAGTTTTTTTTTTTAAATGTACACTTACACTACTATTAAACAAGATATGAGTGGTGGCACTGGGAAAGTGGGCACAGTATACGCTGTGAGCCTGACACAAAAAAGCAGACTGATGTTTCACAGTCAAAAAAAGTTTTTTTTTTTAAATGTACACTTACACTACTATTAAACAAGATATGAGTGGTGGCACTGGGAAAGTGGGCACAGTATACGCTGTGAGCCTGACACAAAAAAGCAGACTGATGTTTCACAGTCAAAAAAAGTTTTTTTTTTTAAATGTACACTTACACTACTATTAAACAAGATATGAGTGGTGCACTGGGCAAGTGGGCACAGTATACGCTGTGAGCCTGACACTAAAAAGCAGACTGATGTTTCACAGTCCAAAAGTTTTTTTTTTTTTTTTAAATGTACACTTACACTACTATTAAACAAGATATGAGTGGTGGCACTGGGCAAGTGGGCACAGTATACGCTGTGAGCCTGACACAAAAAAGCAGACTGATGTTTAACAGTCCAAAAAGTTGTTGTTTTTTTTAAATGTACACTTACACTACTATTAAACAAGATATGAGTGGTGGCACTAGGCAAGTGGGCACAGTATACGCTGTGAGCCTGACACAAAAAAGCAGACTGATATTTCACAGTCAAAAAAGTTTTTTTTTTTTTTTAAACGTACACTTACACTACTATTAAACAAGATATGAGTGGTGGCACTGGGCAAGTGGGCACAATATACGCTGTGAGCCTTACACAAAAAAGCAGACTGATGTTTAACAGTCCAAAATGTTTTTTTTTTTTTTAAATGTACACTTACACTACTATTAAACAAGATATGAGTGGCGGCACTGGGCAAGTCGGCACAGTATACGCTGTGAGCCTGACAAAAAAAAGCAGACTGATGTTTCACAGTCAAAAAAGTTTTTTTTTTTTAAATGTACACTTACACTACTATTAAACAAGATATGAGTGGTGGCACTGGGCAAGTGGGCACAGTATACGCTGTGAGCCTGACACAAAAAAAGCAGACTGATGTTTCACAGTCCAAAAAGTTTTTTTTTTTTTAAATGTACACTTACACTACTATTAAACAAGATATGAGTGGTGGCACTGGGCAAGTGGGCACAGTATACGCTGTGAGCCTGACACAAAAAAGCAGACTGATGTTTCACAGTCTAAAAAGTTTTGTTTTTTTTAAATGTACACTTACATTACTATTAAACAAGATATGAGTGGTGCCACTGGGCAAGTGGGCACAGTATACGCTGTGAGCCTGACACAAAAAAGCAGACTGATGATTTACAGTCCAAAAAGTTTTTGTTTTTTTTAAATGTACACTTACACTACTATTAAACAAGATGAGTGGTGGCACTGGGCAAGTGGGAAGAGTATATGCTGTGAGCCTGACACAAAAAAGCAGACTGATGTTTCACAGTCCAAAAAGTTTTTTTTTTTTTTTTAAATGTACACTTACACTACTATTAAACAAGATATAAGTGGTGCCACTGGGCAAGTGGGCACAGTATACGCTGTGAGTCTGACACTAAAAAGCAGACTGATGTTTCACACTTACACTACTATTAAACAAGATATGAGTGGTGGCACTGGGCAAGTGGGCACAGTATACGCTGTGAGCCTGACACAAAAAAGCAGACTGATGTTTAACAGTCCAAAAAGTTTTTTTTTTTTTAAATGTACACTTACACTACTATTAAACAAGATATGAGTGGTGGCACTGGGAAAGTGGGCACAGTATATGCTGTGAGCCTGGCACAAAAAAGCAGACTGATGTTTAACAGTCCAAAAAGTTTTTTTTTTTAAATGTACACTTACACTACTATTAAACAAGATATGAGTGGTGGCACTGGGAAAGTGGGCACAGTATACGCTGTGAGCCTGACACAAAAAAGCAGACTGATGTTTCACAGTCAAAAAAAGTTTTTTTTTTTAAATGTACACTTACACTACTATTAAACAAGATATGAGTGGTGGCACTGGGAAAGTGGGCACAGTATACGCTGTGAGCCTGACACAAAAAAGCAGACTGATGTTTCACAGTCAAAAAAAGTTTTTTTTTTTTTAAATGTACACTTACACTACTATTAAACAAGATATGAGTGGTGCACTGGGCAAGTGGGCACAGTATACTGATGTTTAACAGTCCAAAAAGTTTTTTTTTTTTTTAAATGTACACTTACACTACTATTAAACAAGATATGAGTGGTGGCACTGGGAAAGTGGGCACAGTATATGCTGTGAGCCTGGCACAAAAAAGCAGACTGATGTTTAACAGTCCAAAAAGTTTTTTTTTTTAAATGTACACTTACACTACTATTAAACAAGATATGAGTGGTGGCACTGGGAAAGTGGGCACAGTATACGCTGTGAGCCTGACACAAAAAAGCAGACTGATGTTTCACAGTCAAAAAAAGTTTTTTTTTTTAAATGTACACTTACACTACTATTAAACAAGATATGAGTGGTGGCACTGGGAAAGTGGGCACAGTATACGCTGTGAGCCTGACACAAAAAAGCAGACTGATGTTTCACAGTCAAAAAAAGTTTTTTTTTTTAAATGTACACTTACACTACTATTAAACAAGATATGAGTGGTGCACTGGGCAAGTGGGCACAGTATACGCTGTGAGCCTGACACTAAAAAGCAGACTGATGTTTCACAGTCCAAAAGTTTTTTTTTTTTTTTTAAATGTACACTTACACTACTATTAAACAAGATATGAGTGGTGGCACTGGGCAAGTGGGCACAGTATACGCTGTGAGCCTGACACAAAAAAGCAGACTGATGTTTAACAGTCCAAAAAGTTGTTGTTTTTTTTAAATGTACACTTACACTACTATTAAACAAGATATGAGTGGTGGCACTAGGCAAGTGGGCACAGTATACGCTGTGAGCCTGACACAAAAAAGCAGACTGATATTTCACAGTCAAAAAAGTTTTTTTTTTTTTTTAAACGTACACTTACACTACTATTAAACAAGATATGAGTGGTGGCACTGGGCAAGTGGGCACAATATACGCTGTGAGCCTTACACAAAAAAGCAGACTGATGTTTAACAGTCCAAAATGTTTTTTTTTTTTTTAAATGTACACTTACACTACTATTAAACAAGATATGAGTGGCGGCACTGGGCAAGTCGGCACAGTATACGCTGTGAGCCTGACAAAAAAAAGCAGACTGATGTTTCACAGTCAAAAAAGTTTTTTTTTTTTAAATGTACACTTACACTACTATTAAACAAGATATGAGTGGTGGCACTGGGCAAGTGGGCACAGTATACGCTGTGAGCCTGACACAAAAAAGCAGACTGATGTTTCACAGTCAAAAAAGTTTTTTTTTTTTTAATGTACACTTACACTACTATTAAACAAGATATGAGTGGTGGCACTGGGAAAGTGGGCACAGTATACGCTGTGAGCCTGACACAAAAAAAGCAGACTGATGTTTCACAGTCCAAAAAGTTTTTTTTTTTTTAAATGTACACTTACACTACTATTAAACAAGATATGAGTGGTGGCACTGGGCAAGTGGGCACAGTATACGCTGTGAGCCTGACACAAAAAAGCAGACTGATGTTTCACAGTCTAAAAAGTTTTGTTTTTTTTAAATGTACACTTACACTACTATTAAACAAGATATGAGTGGTGGCACTGGGCAAGTGGGCACAGCATATGCTGTGAGCCTGACACAAAAAAGCAGACTGATGTTTCACAGTCAAAAAAGTTTTTTTTTTTTTAAATGTACACTTACACTACTATTAAACAAGATATCAGTGGTGCCACTGGGCAAGTGGGCACAGTATACGCTGTGAGCCTGACACAAAAAAGCAGACTGATGTTTCACAGTCAAAAAAGTTTTTTTTTTTTAAATGTACACTTACAATACTATTAAACAAGATATGAGTGGTGGCACTGGGCAAGTGGGCACAGTATACGCTGTGAGCCTGACACAAAAAAGCAGACTGATGTTTCACAGTCAAAAAAGTTTGTTTTTTTTTAAATGTACACTTACACTACTATTAAACAAGATATGAGTGGTGGCACTGGGCAAGTGGGCACAGTATACGCTGTGAGCCTGACACAAAAAAGCAGACTGATGTTTCACAGTCCAAAAAGTTTTTTTTTTTTTTTTTAAATGCACACTTACACTACTATTAAACAAGATATGAGTGGTGGCACTGGGCAAGTGGGTACAGTATACGCTGTGAGCCTGACACAAAAAAGCAGACTGATGTTTCACAGTCCAAATTTTTTTTTTTAAATGTACACTTACACTACTTTTAAACAAGATATGAGTGGTGCCACTGGGCAAGTGGGCACAGTATACGCTGTGAGCCTGACACAAAAAAGCAGACTGATGTTTCACAGTCCAAAAAGTTTTTTTTTTAAATGTACACTTACACTACTATTAAACAAGATATGAGTGGTGCCACTGGGAAAGTGGGCACAGTATACGCTGTGAGCCTGACACTAAAAAGCAGACTGATGTTTCACAGTCCAAAACGTTTTTTTGTTTTTTTTTAAAATTTACACTTACACTACTATTAAACAAGATATGAGTGGTGGCACTGGGCAAGTAGGCACAGTATACGCTGTGAGCCTAACACACACGCTGGCAGGCAGGCAACTGCAATTAGATTACACAGGAAAAAAAAAGCAGCCCTAAAAAGGGCTTTTTGGGGTGCTGTCCTTACAGCAGAGATCAGATGAGTCCTTCAGGACTGTAGTGGACACTGAATACACTTGCCTAGCTATAGATTTCCCTACTAAATCAGCAGCAGCTACACTGTCCCTCCTCTCACTAACAATGCAGCTTCCGAATGAATCTAAAATGGATGCTGTCCAGGAGGTAGGAGGGTCTGGGTGGGAGGGTCTGCTGCTGATTGGCTGGAATGTGCCTGCTGACTGTGAGGTACAGGGTCAAAGTATTACTCAATGATGACGAATAGGGGGCGGATCGAACATCGCATATGTTCGCCCGCCGCGGCGAACGCGAACATGCTATGTTCGCCGGGAACTATTCGCCGGCAAACAATTCGCGACATCACTAGCCGCCAGCAATACCCTATCATTGCACACTGACCACTGCTTCTTAAAAGCATAGAGAGGTCAAAATTGAAATGTGCATGGGTGTATTTCAATTTGAAATAGGATTTCTGCAATATTCTTACTTTAGCAAAAATGCTTCTAGTAAAAGTTATTACTGTTTTTATAAAGCATATGCACATATCCTGTGAGGCCCCATGCACCTGTGTTCAATCACCATGGCTGCTCAGAGAGAAATTTGTGTCATACAAGCCACTGCTTAAAGGGACAGTCTAGTCAAAATTAAACTTTCATGATTCAGATAGGGCATGCAATTTTAAACAACTTTCCAATTTACTTCTATTATCTAATTTGCTCAATTCTTTAGATATCCTTTGTTGAAGAAATAGCTATGCACATGTGTGAGCCAATCACACAAAGCCTCTAGGTGCAGCAACCAATCAGCAGCTACTGAGCATATCTAGATATGCTTTTCAGCAAGTGATATCAAGAGAATGAAGCAAATTAGATAATAGAAGTAAATTAGAAAGTTGTTTAAAAGGACATGCTCTTAGTAAATCACAAAAGAAAAAAATTGGCTTTCATGTCCCTTTAATGTCTGAGTAAGTGTGTTGTTTGAATACTGGTGTATGGGCCCTCACAGTATATGTGTGTATGCTGCAGAAAACAAATTGAATTCACCTATTCATATATACATTTTGACCTTTCTATCTCTTTAACTCTCGGCTACACGTTCTCCAAAATTGCCATCACAGCTTCATAAATGGAACCCATAGTCTTAATCTATGCTAAAATTTACACTAATTTACAAAAATGTGAAATGTTTAGCAAAGTTTTAATATATATGTAGAGCAAATGCAACAACCATGTTATTATGATATGTTAGGAGAGAGTGAAAGCAGAGGCATAATTTGAAATATATATATATACATACATACATACATACACACACATTTACATATACAGTATATATCTATATATCTATATATATGTATACACACACATAAATATATATACATATACACCTATATACATATATATATATATGTATATATATATATATATATATATATATATGAGAGGAAGAAAGGGGGGTCACCAGCGCTACAACTAATATAGGAGAATTAACTAGTATGTTATAGATTGTATATAAAAGATCTGTCAATGATTGAAGATATAATGTTTTTGTTAATGTCTGCACTCACTAGGTTGGTAGGGAGTGCAAAGAAACTTATATATATATAGATAAGTGAAAGAACTGAGCGTGCAGCCTACAATGTGAGTCAGTGTACCCGTGTCACTGAATGAAATGTGGGTTGAAAGAGAATTATCTCAAAAGTAAATAGGCGCACTGCTAGACAATTATAGATATTATAGTATTAATATACTGTGTGGTGTATACATAAACAAAGTTCAAAACCAATCAGTTGGTACAGGTTAGTTCTTTCCCAGTAAAGTTCTGGTATAGGGTAAGTGATAGCGCTTACCAGAGCCAACCTCAATCCTATGAGGTAAGTAATCAGCAATGGAGTATAGATGATCCCTTAGAAACTGTGTGCTCCCGTGGAAATCTCTTGGTATCTGTTGCTCCTTGCCAATGGAGATCCTGGACTCTCTTATGAAAGCAAGAATGATCCTTTGGTTCTCTCTATGGTATTTGTTGAAGAACTGCAGTTTTTAGAGGAACTTGTTGGTAAAATGGCAATCTTGGACTCTCTATGGATTCCTTCTTCCTTCAGAAGATTGGATGTCCAATATTCTCATAGATGTGTAGAAAAAAAAAAGAGAAAACAACAACATAGAGTAGTACTGCAAAATAATTTAAGCAGAGACTAAATATATGTCCTGGTGTATAGTAAGTATATTGTGCTTACCAGAGCAAACCTCAATCCTATGAGGTAAGTGATCAGCAAGGTGTTTTAGGATGTTGCGAGAAATTCCTGGTCTTTTTTCATCAGAGGGAATGGCAATCCTGGACTCTCTTATTCGAGCAGGAATGGTCCTTTGGTTCTCTCTTTATTGGTATCTTACAAAATGTCTTGAGTGACTTATATCAGAATGAAATCCTGGGCTCTCTGTGTATTTTCCTCTCTTTTGTTGGTGGGATGTCACGTGTCCTCATAAGAGATTAGTTAAAAAGTACAAGAAGCAGAGACAGAGACATAGTGTGATACCGTAAAATATGAAGAGCTATTTATTACAGATAAATAATAAATAATAAAAATGTGCTTACGTTAAAAACCTTTCAAACTTTGTATGAGGTTAAAAATGACATAGAAATACCCTGAAAGTCACTCTATGTTCAGGGATGTGCTGCACTTAAATGAGTTTTAAAACTGCAGAAACTGGTTATTAAGGGCTCCATGTACTAAGCCGTCAATTCATCCGTCATTGTAGACGCGGATAAACTCGCCGTTACTCGCCGCGGGCGAAATGGTGTCCGCTGTCGCTATGTACTAATATTTCCCCAATAAATAGACAAGTCTAGCCCGCCGCGAGCAGTTGCGGATTGTTGATAAATTTGACGCCTCGCTCGCCGCGACTAAGCTGATGTACTTAACTTTCAGTTGAATTGTCTGGCCAATTATTAACACGTGACATGCAAGGTGTCACAAACATCATAGTAGTCACGGGAATAGAATTTTGCTCCTATAAAAGTTCAACTTATCTAAACAACTTTATTATTGTTCAAAATTTTTTGAAGAGTGATAACAGAGCGTTATTTTTTGTAATATTTATTTACAATTTGGATATGGCTTCATCTGGATCTGATAATATATAAATATTAATATAAAAATAATTATAAAGATTGACAACTATACAATACAAATTTAAAATATAGATTACTCTTTAATTACAGTCGACAAATTGGGCGCAATTTATGTACATGGAAATGAGAGACAAATTAGACGCCAGTTATGCTGTAAGTACAATGCTGATATTACTGCCTTTTATATATGTCTAGACTGGCGTCTAGATTGACTTTCCTATTGTTTTGTACCTTGCCCGCCACCTAAAAGGTGGCGAGGCAAAAATAACGAGGTGGGAGCGGAAATTGTAGCGAGCGGACAAATAGATTTTTTAGTACATTCGTTTTTGGCGAGTTGGTGGTCAAATGTGTCTAATTACAGTGAAAAATGGAGCGGTAGCGAGGTTTGGTGGATAAGTACGCTCGCAATTTTAAAGATGCGAGTTTTAACATAATTGACGGCTTTGTACATATCAGTTTGCGAATTTTGACGCGAGATTTGTTGCGGGTAGCTCGCTGACTGCTTAGTACATGGAGCCCTAAGTTGCAGTAACATGGTGTTAAAACAGTGGCATTAAAGTTCAGCAGCAATTAAAAGATCTGTTGAATTCCAAATAAGGCAGCCGGTAATGTATTTTAGATTATGTCGTGGTTAGCATAAATGTGTGATCCACAAAGAATGAAGTGCAAGGATACAATGTAATATCTAATACAGTACCGGTAGTTTGACAAGAGGAATGAGGAATAAATAAATGTAGATGCCGATTTTAGCAGGACCTGTCAGCCCACTTTGTAGTAAAAAATCCTTACGCGTTTCGAAGTAATAACGATACTTCTTCTTCAGAGGAAAAAAGTGTACACTTTTTTCCTCTGAAGAAGAAGTATCGTTATTACTTCGAAACGCGTAAGGATTTTTTACTACAAAGTGGGCTGACAGGTCCTGCTAAAATCGGCATCTACATTTATTTATTCCTCATTCCTCTTGTCAAACTACCGGTACTGTATTAGATATTACATTGTATCCTTGCACTTCATTCTTTGTGGATCACACATTTATGCTAACCACGACATAATCTAAAATACATTACCAGCTGCCTTATTTGGAATTCAACAGATCTTTTAATTGCTGCTGAACTTTAATGCCACTGTTTTAACACCATGTTACTGCAACTTAATAACCAGTTTCTGCAGTTTTAAAACTCATTCAAGTGCAGCACATCCCTGAACATAGAGTGACTTTCAGGGTATTTCTATGTCATTTTTAACCTCATACAAAGTTTGAAAGGTTTTTAATGTAAGCACATTTTTATTATTTATTATTTATCTGTAATAAATAGCTCTTCATATTTTACGGTATCACACTATGTCTCTGTCTCTGCTTCTTGTATTTTTTAAATAATCTCTTATGAGGACACGTGACATCCCACCAACAAAAGAGAGGAAAATACACAGAGAGCCCAGGATTTCATTCTGATATAAGTCACTCAAGACATTTTGTAAGATACCAATAAAGAGAGAACCAAAGGACCATTCCTGCACGAATAAGAGAGTCCAGGATTGCCATTCCCTCTGATGAAAAAAGACCAGGAATTTCTCGCAACATCCTAAAACACCTTGCTGATCACTTACCTCATAGGATTGAGGTTTGCTCTGGTAAGCACAATATACTTACTATACACCAGGACATATATTTAGTCTCTGCTTAAATTATTTTGCAGTACTACTCTATGTTGTTGTTTTCTCTTTTTTTTTCTACACATCTATGAGAATATTGGACATCCAATCTTCTGAAGGAAGAAGGAATCCATAGAGAGTCCAAGATTGCCATTTTACCAACAAGTTCCTCTAAAAACTGCAGTTCTTCAACAAATACCATAGAGAGAACCAAAGGATCATTCTTGCTTTCATAAGAGAGTCCAGGATCTCCATTGGCAAGGAGCAACAGATACCAAGAGATTTCCACGGGAGCACACAGTTTCTAAGGGATCATCTATACTCCATTGCTGATTACTTACCTCATAGGATTGAGGTTGGCTCTGGTAAGCGCTATCACTTACCCTATACCAGAACTTTACTGGGAAAGAACTAACCTGTACCAACTGATTGGTTTTGAACTTTGTTTATGTATACACCACACAGTATATTAATACTATAATATCTATAATTGTCTAGCAGTGCGCCTATTTACTTTGAGATAATTCTCTTTCAACCCATATATATATATATATATATATATATATATATATATATATATATATATACACATATACATACATATGGTTGCTCAAGTTAGATTTTACACAATACCCTCATAAGCAGACCAGCAATCCCTATTATCTATTTACTCTTGAGATAGATAAGTATAGATGACATAACTATAGAGATATATCAAGAGTAAATAGATAAAAGGGTCCCTGGTCATCTTAAAGGGCCATTATACACTCATTTTTTCTTTGCATAAATGTTTTGTAGATGATCTATTTATAAAGCCCATAAAGTTTTTTTTTTTTTTTAAATGTATAATTTTTCTTATTTTTAAATAACATTGCTCTGATTTTCAGACTCCTAACCAAGCCCCAAAGTTTTATTTGAATACCGTCAGCTACCTTCTCCAGCTTGCTCCTGTTTGTGTAAAGGGTCTTTTCATATACAAAAGAAGGGGGAGGGGGGAGTGTCATATTTCCCACTTGCAGTGGGCTTTCCAACTACCTTTTCAACAGAGCTAAACTGAAAGTTTCTAAGTACATTTTTAAACCATTTTATACTGGATTTTTATATCAGTATCTGTGCATCTTATTCTTTATAGTAGTGTCTATTACATGCATTTATATGAAAATGAGTGTATACTGTCCCTTTAAGTTCTATACTACCAAAGCATCATCAAGTGGGTAATGTACACCAATAGTTTCTGAAAACTACAAGCAACACACGATTCTGAATAAAAATAGATTTAGCCATAAGAAGAGACTAAATTCAGTGTCATAAAGATTTATATGAGCAAGTACAATTTTGAAGTTAATGAATGTATAGGGCAGTATAAAACTAAAACAAAGGAAATTCCCGTAAAAATTAGGCTAATTTATTCATTAGTAAAAACTTTTTAACACTTTACAATTTTAAAGCTCACTGAGAATTGAAGTTTTGTGCGATTCACAGTGTTAAGTTCTTCCTAGTGCCACAAGGGATAGTGGCTGCTTCCCTCGGTGATGTCAGAGTTAGGGATGGGCGAATGTTTTGCAACATTCAAAAAACGGCACAAATTTTAACACATTTGTTTGTTTGAATCGAATTTCGAATGTATACATAACATTGTAACATTCGATTTTCGAATGTTCGTTTTTGAATTTTATGATTACATTTGAAAATATTATTTTCGAAAAATTCGAATTTAGATTTGTAATAGTATTTCTAATGCTTTCTTTAAATGTAATATTCGAATTATGCAATATTTGAATTCGAAAAATTCGAATTTATATGTTTGTAATAGTATTTCTAATGCTTTCTTTAACCCCTTAATGACAACTGACGTACCAGGTACGTCATTCAAAAACTAACAGTTAATGACAATGGACGTACCTGGTACGTCAGTTGTCTAACAGAGTGCTGGAAGCGATCACAAATGCTTCCAGCAGCTCTGAGGGTATTGCAGTGATGCCTCGATATGGAGGCATCCTGCAATACCACTTTACAAGCCTCCGATGCAGAGAGAGCCACTCTGTGGCCCTCTCTGCACCGGTAGCGATGGTGCCAGTGTCCGCCGGGTGATGTGCATGTGAGCGTGCATGTGCGCGTGCACGGGGGTGCGTACACGTGCGTGTGCGCGCGCGTGCACGTGCACCCATTAGCCACACTGACACCAATGAATGAGGGCAGAAAGGGAAAAAAAAAGGGATTTTTTTTTTTTTTTAAATATAAAAGGATCTGGGAGGGGGAGGAGGTGGGGGTGGGGGTATTGTGGGGGGCTGCTACACTACAGAAATAGTAGTAAAAAAATAAAATAAAAATACTTTTTGGGGTTTTTTTGGGGCCAAACTGGGTACTGGCAGACAGCTGCCAGTACCCAAGATGGCGGTAATTAGGTAGGGGAGAGGGTTAGAGAGCTGGAGGGGGGATCAGGGAGGTTTGGGCTAAGGCACAGCTAAAATATTTTATCATTTTTATTTAAAAAACAAAAAAACTCTTTTATTTAGTACTGGCAGACTTTCTGCCAGTACTTAAGATGGCGGGAACAATTGTGGGGTGGGGGAGGGAAGAGAGCTGTTTGGGAGGGATCAGGGAGTGGGATGTGTCAGGTGGGAGGCTGATCTCTAAAATTAACCCTGCAAGCTCCCTACAAGCTACTTAATTTAACCCCTACACTGCTGGGCATAATTAACGTGTGGTGCGCAGCAGCATTTAGAGGCCTTCTAATTACCAAAAAGCAACGCCAAAGCCATATAAGTCTGCTATTTCTGAACAAAGGGGATCCCAGAGAAGCTTTTACAACAATTTCTGCCATAATAGCACAAGCTGTTTGTAAATAATTTCAGTGAGAAACCTAAAATTGTGAAAAATGTAAAGTTTTTTTTTTTATTTGCTCGCATTTGGTGGTGAAATGGTGGCATAAAATATACCAAAATGGGCCTAGATCAATACTTGGGGTTGTCTACTACACTACACTAAAGCTAAAATTAACCCTACAAGCTCCCTACAAGCTCCCTAATTAACCCCTTCACTGCTGGGCATAAAACATGTGTGGTGCGTAGCGGCATTTAGCGGCCTTTTAATTACCAAAAAGCAACCCCAAAGCCATATAAGTCTGCTATTTCTGAAAAAAGGGGATCCCAGAGAAGCATTTACAACCATTTGTGCCATAATTGCAGAAGCTGTTTGTAAATAATTTCAGTGGGAAACCTAAAGTTTGTTACAAATTTTGTGAAAAAGTGAACTTTTTTTTTTTTTATCGCATTTGGTGGTGAAATGGTGGCATGAAATATACCAAAATGGGCCTAGATCAATACTTTGGATTGTCTTCTAAAAAAAAATATATACATGTCAAGGGATATTCAGGTATTCCTGACAGATATCAGGGTTCCAATGTAACTAGCGCTCATTTTGAAAAAAAGTGGTTTGGAAATAGCGAAGTGCTACTTGTATTTATTGCCCCATAAATTGCAAAAAAAGCAAAGAACGTGTAAACATTGGGTATTTCTAAACTCAGGTCAAAATTTAGAAACTATTTAGCATGGGTGTTTTTTGGTGATTGGAGATGTGTAACAGATTTTGGGGGTCAAAGTTAGAAAAAGTGTGTTTTTTTCCATTTTTTCCTCATATTTTATTATTTTTTTTTTTAGTAAATTATAAGATATGATGAAAATAATGGTATCTTTAGAAAGTCCATTTAATGGCGAGAAAAACGGTATATAATATGTGTGGGTACAGTAAATGAGTAAGAGAGAAATTACAGCTAAACACAAACACTGCAGAAATGTAAAAATAGCCATTGTCATTAAGGGTAAGAAAATTGAAAAATGGTCCGGTGATTAAGGGGTTAAATGTAATATTCAAATTATGCAATATTCTATATAGAAACAATCAAAATGATATATTTGTATCTATTATGTATCAATTTACTAGATTCCCTCCCTACCACATGAACTATTGAACTTCTGAATAGTATTTGTTAAATAGAATGTTAAATTCGAAATTTCAAATGTGGACATTCGATATAATTATAAACATTCAAATTCGAAAGTGACATAACGAAAACTGTAAATAGCATTCGATTATAGAATGTTTAAGAACATTCGTTCTTATCAACATTCGGATTTATAATTCGAATTTCGGTAATAACATTCGATCTAAATTCGATATTCGAAAATTTACACATTCGCCCATCCCTAGTCAGAGTGCAGAGAGTTAATGGGAAATCCTGAAAAGGCACTTAATCAATTAAAGGGACACTGAACCCAATTTTTTTCTTTCCTGATTCAGGTGTAACATGCAATTTTAAGCAACTTTCTAATTTACTCCTATTATCATGTTTTGTTAATTCTCTTGCTATCTTTATTTGAAAAAGAAGGCATGTAAGCTTTTTTGTTTCAGTACTCTGGACAGCACTTAATGCATCTTGCTAAATAAATAAATTTGATTACAAAAGAGTGCTGAATTCCCTTGCTTTATATAGGAGTTTCCTAAGCCCTATGGTGTCTTCCTTTTTCTATTTTGAATATAATAAATTTAGAGGCTCTGCACCATTATTAATAATAATAAACTGTAATTTGAGTATTATAGTGTTGAATCTGATAAATTAATTTATTGTTGAACAGTTGCAAATAACTTTTATTTAACTTTTGCTCGTGCAAGTGAACTTGAAATATTTTTTAACACCTGACTAGTAAAAATGGTTTTGAGTGGTAAAATTATTATCATTTGCATGACTCACTATAATACTGATCTTATAATCTAGGCCAAAATGTTTAATAGCTTTGCAATTCACTTTTCATTTTAGCTTTGAAGGTTATAGCATTAACACTCCCACCCCCTCAGAGAGACCCCGAGGAATGCAGAACCCTGACATACCTACATGCTGCAAAGAAATTGGTTGATATTTGCAGAAGCTGATTTATTTCTGTCTCTAAATGGCTACAGAAAAAGATGTGAGATCAAACACTTTCAAGAGCTTTTCCAAGCCTGCAAAACAATGCAAATTATATAAATGCTTTTAAATCCTTTATTTTCCATGCAGAAATTAAGTAATGCTGTGAAAATACAGTCTTTTACTTGTCCACTATAATTTCTTACTAGTCTTGGGATAGCTGAAAAGTCTTGTGTGCTTTTATTTATAGAAAGTACATTATAGAATGAGGACTTCAAGTCAGCAAAACAAGCAATTTAATGCTGGCAAATCATTGCATTTCTGAAGATGCCTCATAGCCATTGACCTAAGTGCACTGTAAAGGTCTTTCAGTGCAGCTTCTTATGAGAGAAGACTGCATGGTTGATATGTTTCATCATTGATGCTGGTGGTAGTGAAAGATAAATTGAGTTTGCCCTCAGGTAACTCTCTTCACAGTCTTAGACACATCACAAATGCTGCAAAAAGAAAACCGTTTTTTTTTCTAAGCAGCTTAGAGATTTTATCATCAACTTTAAAATTTGCACATAAATTTGCTTAAGACTTATCTAAGTAATATGAGGTGAATATTACTTCAATCTGAAATTTTATTTGTGTTACCTGATAAAACCAGGTAATATGACATTATTATTATTATTATTATTATTATTATTATTATTATTATTATTATACTTTATTTATAAAGCACTAGCAAATACTGCAGTGCTGTCCATGGGTACAATTCATTTAGATAAAACAATGATAAAAACTTGTAAGAGACAAAACAACATTTTACAAACACATATAGGAGGAATTGAGGGCCCGATGTCTGGAGCGGCACATTAGGGGTTAATATTTTTATTTTAGTATTTGCAATGCGGGGGGGGGGCTCAGTTTAGGGGTTAATAGGTAGTTTATGGGTGTTAGTGTACTTTGTGACAGTTTAGTTATGAAATGCAAAGGGTGTACTCAGGCGCCAACAATACGGAGGCTAAGGTAAAAGATAAAGGTTTATTACATATATACAATAAAATATTGTTACAAATGCATGGATCCACGCTAGAATATTAAAAATTAAAAACAATAATCTAAAAATCTAAAAAACTAAAAACAAATCTATCACAGTGGTGAGGATGCAAACTGTTGCAGTAATTAGCAATGTATTCCAATGTCTTACCAAAAGGAAGATACAAAATAGTTAATGGTGAAAAATAATAAAGTAATGTGCATAAAAAAGTTCAAATGAGCATCAAAAAAGGTCCAAATATGTTACAATCGTGGGTCTCTGGGTTACCCCAAGTTTGTCTGGGATAAGATCCAAAAAATTCCAAATATGTGGTAAAAATAAAACAATATGTGGTAAAATAGGGCTTATGACACACAAAGAATGTGCTTTCCCTCTGTCAGACCCCATTTCTGAGAAATGGAGATTGGTTCTAATTAATACGTCTAGACAGCTGATTAGACTTATTATAGAATACAGAGAATCCTTGGCATTGCACATGGATTCAAAAATTAAGAAGAATGAAGAAATTCTAATTAATTTAGAACATTCTGGACAAGATTCCACAGATATAATAGAAAGGAAAGACAATCTATTTAAGAAGGTGAAAAAGATTAGAGATGACGTTATACAGAAAAAAACTAAAAAATTGCTGAGAGAGTTAGAAAATAAAGAGATAAAAAATGATGAACACACAAACACTACGATGGAAGAAATTATAGACACAAAAACGGAGAGGGATAAGACAGATGTAGTCACATATACTAAACCTAGTGGTGATTATCAACAAGATACAGGATATGATTATGAATCAAGGAGACAAACAAATAGACATTATAGACCTAAAAATGAATATTACAACAGACCTTATAGGAGAAATTATACAAGACCAAATTACCACACCCAAATGTCCTTTGGTAACAATAGGCCAAGACCCCACTATGACAATAGAGGGCAAAATAATGGTTATTGGTGGGAACGTGAGAAAGAAAGAGAATATAGAAGGAGAGAGGAATATACACCCATAATAAGGAGAGAAAATTGGCACAATAGATGGGATTACACCCAGGATAGAAGACACAACAGGGGAGATTACCAACACCAATACTCACCAAAACAACAATACTATGAGGGGAGATCGAATCACTATAGACAAAACGATATTGAACCCAGCTACAAAGATCAGAGGGGACTCTACCCCTTTGAAGGATACGACAGTAGAGATGATACACATCGTATGAGGATTAATACGTACAGAACACCAACTAAGAAAGAAGGACCCAACATTCATAGAAAAGATGAGGGGAATGTGAGGGAGGAATGGAAAATCCAACAATGGACCAAAAAAATGGAATCACAGAAAGAACTTCAAAAATCTACACCGGTCATTACAACTGATCCATCTTTTTTAGGATTGGATCACGTATACAGCAGGGAGAGAGACAGAGCCCTAAGACCACAAAGAGAGACAGAATCGGACAAACCAACAACCTCGATAAGAAGAAGACACACAGAGGAAGGCGAGGAGAGACGAAACTAAACAAAAGAGATAGCGAGAAGAACGGAATAACCACTACGGGAAATACTGAGGGGATATTCAATTTGAGCTTGCATACTCTAACTGAAGAAGAAAATTTCATCCTCAAGTTTGGTGTCTCTTTTGCACCTACAAGGAGTTTGGATAAATTCCAGACTTTCATTAATACAAAAGAATTCATCCGGAAACTCACATTAAAAAGATTCTTTGCCAAATCAGCAATAGAAAGAACAATATGGAGACCACAGGAACATAATGACAGCTACAGGCACATGAGTCTGAGACCAAAGTAATCTTTTTTCCCTACAAATAGTAAGGGAGCCTCAATTGAGGCATTTGAGACGATAGTCCACAAAGAAATCAAAGAGTTACAATCCAAAAAATTGAAGTTGAGAACACAAAATCTCACACATCAACAAATTAAGACGATCAAAACATTGGAAGACAACCACAATCTGACTATTAAACCAGCGGATAAGGGGGGTGGAATTGTCATTATGGACCGAACCGACTATAAATTGGAAAATGCCAGGATCTTGGGAGATCAAGGAACATATCGAAAACTACCCTCAAATCCGATTGGGGCATATAAGAAAGAATTACTGCAGATTCTGGATCAAGCTAAAGAACAAGGGAAACTAAGCAATAAAGAATATGATTATATCAATATAAGTCATCCCATCACTCCGGTAATATATCACCTACCGAAGATCCACAAAACGTTACAGAAACCACCAGGAAGACCGATTATTTCAGGTATCGGTTCTCTGAGCAGCAATCTTTCGGAATATATTGATCTTAACCTTCAAAGATACGTAAAACAGTTACCCTCATACCTCAAGGACTCTACCCAGATATTGAACCTCTTAGAAGAGACCCCATGGGAAAAGGACTACATCTTTGCGACATGTGATGTGATGTCACTATATACATGTATCCCCCATGAAGATGGGCTAGAAGCAGTTAGATACTTTCTTGATAAAGACCCAGAAGTCCCTGAGGACCAGAAAGAATTCATCTTAGATGGGATCCAGTATATATTGACCCACAATTATTTCCATGACGAAGGAAACTATTACCAACAAATTTGCGGCACAGCAATGGGGACCAGGTTCGCGCCTAGCTATGCAAACTTGTATATGGGCAAGTGGGAAAACATCTTCTGGGAATCTTGCCCAGCAGGCGCCGACTTGGTCCTCTACCGCCGTTATATAGATGACATCATCATGGTCTGGAAAGGCACTCAGGAGGATTTGGACTACACTATTGAGGTCATGAATAAAAGCACAAACAACTTAAAGTTTTCCTATACCTGTAGCACTAAGGAGCTCATCTTTCTGGATTTGAAAATTGAAGTTAGAGATGGCAAGATCGAAACATCTACACATTTTAAAAGTGTCGACAGTAATAATTACATACATAGTACAAGCTGCCACCATAGAAGCTGGAAGAACAACATCCCAAAGGGACAGCTATTAAGAATCAAGAAGAATTGCTTCACAGAAGAGAAATGGGGAGAGCAGGCTGAAATCATCAAAAGCAAGTTCCTGGAGAGGGGATACGATAAAGACACACTAGATCATAAGATCCAAGAAGTTGAGAATATTGAAAGAAAGGAACTTCTAAAATACAAAGAAAAGGTACCCCTAGCAGAAGATGATTGTCTGAATGTGGTTATGATTACAGAATACAGCGAAAACAAAGATATAATTGAGAAAATATTCCAGAAGCATTGGTCACTCCTAAGAGAAGATGACCTAATAGGCGATAAACTGCCATTAAAACCAAAGTTTGTATATCGAAAAACTAGGAACCTACGAAGTAAACTGGCCCCGAGCATAGAGAAGAAGAAAAAACAAGGCATCATGGATACATTTGGAAAAGAAGTAAAAGGCTTCTTCCCTTGCCCGCTATGCAAAGCATGTAAATGTGGCAAGAAAGCCACTACATTTTATAGTCACATCACCAAAGAAGAATACAAAGTGAATGAACTAATCAGATGTCAAGATAGTGGAGTTATTTATATGTTACAATTTTCGTGTGGTCTCCAATACGTAGGCCAAACGTCAAGAATTCTAAAAGACAGAATACGCGAACATCTACTATTGATTGAGAAGTTGAATATGGATACAGCTTTGTACAGACACTTTTCAATTAAACATAAAGGTAATATCAAAGAACTAACCTTTATGGGAATCCAGAAGATCCGAAAAGATTGGAGAGGCGGAAACTATACGAAGAAACTACTCACCGCCGAATCAAAATGGATCTTCAATTTAGATTGTCTCCATCCAAAGGGATTGAACAATAAGGAAGATCTATCCCACCTATACAACTTGATCTGATTATGTTCATTCAGAATTATGAATCTCTCCCCTCCAGGTATTAGTTCTCATATAGATGAAATGGAATTTCCCCTTTAGATTAGACTCATTTAGAAAGTACTAGTAGTATGTTTCCATCAGGATGGTCAGAGATCAAATCTCCACATCCCCCCCTCCCCATTGCCCTCTGTAGAGTCCCCAAAATACATTTTGGGACGTCCATTTAAAATTTTTAGGACGTCTATTAAACTACATCACCAGAAAAGGACATTTCTATGTTGTAATATTATATCAAATTCTCCTATAGGTCGGTTTTCATATATATCCAAAATCCTCAGTAGTCTATATAAGATTCACTCCACAACCCCCTGAGTCATTACTTTAAATTTACCCACAGGATAAATAAACCATTAGATACGAATGCATTTATTGAGCAGTAAACCATGTATATGTTTTACAGCTCAAATATAGACAACTTGAAACATTGATCAAAGTCTAATTTATGATAACTTATAGAAATAAGAAATTCAGAAAGCCATCCCTTCACGAGGTGTTAAGATCATTATCCATGTTTAACAGCTCAAATATAGACAACTTGAAACATTGATCAAAGTCTAATTTATGATAACTTATAGAAATAAGAAATTGAGAAAGCCATCCCTTCCCGAGGTGTTAAGATCATTATCCACAGCTAAGAAAATACGTAAAATAAGAGAGTTATCCCAACATAAGGATTTTAGAATCCGACCAATTAGCCCTTGATCCAAAGAGTGTTATTTGCAATTTAAATATATACTTACAACACATAATTTCTCTATAAGGACTTCTAGAATCTGGCTAATTGACCCTTGATTATAAAGTGGAGTATTATCTACACTTTAAGTAAAAAACAGCCACCCCTCCTCTACAGCTAAGTGAAAAAACAACAACAATAAAAAACAAGAAAAGAAAAACATTATCTCCATAAAAGATAATTCCCCACTAGACTAGTATATCTCTCTCTTTTTAGCATCTTTTATTTTTATTTTCATCTCTTCATTTTTACAGATATATTCCCCACTAGACTATTTTATTTTATAGATCTAATGATCGCTTACTTTCGAGAAACACTACCTTTATATTTTTAATATACCAACTGTATACAAATAGAATTATAAAGATTTAAATATCTTTATTCCATCCAAGATTTAAATATCTTTATTACATCAAACTGTAAAGATACGATATTCTCATCAGTTCTGAGATACTAAACATTACCACTTCTTGCTAAAATTAGATTAAATATATAGATTGCAAGGATTAAATCCGTAAGAAAAAATTCCTTTGTAATAATTTTGTCAGCATACACATAAGGTAAAAAGTACACAATACCCCTCACTTTAGGATATACTGAAATATAACAGGTTAGCGCAAGGCATTAAAGACGGAACAATCGCCATTTGTCTAACAGTATTGGTGTCAGTGAAAGCATATAGGGATATAATGTAAACACACTACAAAAGACCGATATCCAATTAGGCCACAGAGTTTAGACACACCTTTTTCATTCATAAACAAACAATGTTAAGGATCAGATACCGGTAAAACCTCTGAACCAATCACCAGTGCCAACTAGTGACGTCATAACCAATGGGATCCTCCGAAAATCGGAACATAAATTATAACATTAATAGCAAATCTATAATAAACAGTCGCCACCCACCATTAACAAGGGGGCAAGCCATACTTGGCATAAGTAAAATTAGTGGCCAGATCGTTTGTACTAGATCTTATTGGCCAGATACAATTGACAAAGGACCCACACCGGAAGTGACGTCACTGCTATACGGAGGCTAGGGACCATGAGGAAAAATGTAATAAGGTAAAAGGCAGTATTCACTAAAACCTTGTTTTATGAGATTGTATCTTCATCCCATATAGCCTAACACAAGTTACATAGTTGCATACTAGAAATACGAACTTTAATAAAAAACGAAAAACCGGAAGTCACTAACCAGATTGACTTCCGGTCACGAAATTAAAGCCCCTATAAAAGGCCAACAATCACTGCTTACCACCAGTCTTGATAAAGGCCTATGAGAGGCCGAAACGCGTAGACCTGGTAAGCACTATTTCATTAGGAGGATACAATTGGGAAGTTTTTACACATTGTGTCTTATTTTTCTCTTCACAGGTTGTTTTGATTGGGAACGTAGTTTGTTTGTTTTTGTTATACATTTTTTTGCATTTTGGGCCAAGCCCATTTGGGCATTGAAGCACTCCTGAACACTGGACAGCATTGGATAAGTACTTCTATAAACATCAAACACCCACAGGATATATATTTTTTGGGACACAAGTTTTTGGAACACATATTTTTTAGGACACGATATTTTTAACATTTTTCATTTTTTACTTTTTCTATTTTACCACATATTGTTTTATTTTTACCACATATTTGGAATTTTTTGGATCTTATCCCAGACAAACTTGGGGTAACCCAGAGACCCACGATTGTAACATATTTGGACCTTTTTTGATGCTCATTTGAACTTTTTATGCACATTACTTTATTATTTTTCACCATTAACTATTTTGTATCTTCCCTTTGGTGACACATTGGAATACATTGCTAATTACTGCAACAGTTTGCATCCTCACCACTGTGATAGATTTGTTTTTAGTTTTTTAGATTTTTAGATTATTGTTTTTAATTTTTAATATTCTAGCGTGGATCCATGCATTTGTAACAATATTTTATTGTATATATGTAATAAACCTTTATCCTTTACCTTAGCCTCCGTATTGTTGGTGCCTGAGTACACCCTTTGCATTTCTGTTTAACTTGGTGGTAGCTAGGTATCACTGTCTCAGGCATACAAGGTTTAGTTGGCTCTGGGATATACCCCCTCTTTTTACAGTTTAGTTATGAGATTTATGCTACAGCTTTGTAGCATAAAACTCATAACTACTGACTTTAAATGGCGGTACGGATCTTGTGGTTATCAATCACTTTTTGGCCTCACAGCAAAACTCGTAATACCGGCGCTATGGAAGTCCCATTGAAAAATGACTTTTTTAAAAGTGCGGTACTGACGTTGTGTGACGGCCAAAAAGGTGTGTGGTACACCTATTCTGACAGCGATGCTTTTTCACTGATAACACAAAACTCGTAATCTAGCTGATTGTTTATAATGAGAACCAGTAACCAGAGGTCCCAAGTTCAACTCCAGGCACAGACGTAACACTCACTAGCTTTTTACATGACATTCCAAGCCAAAATGGCTGCCCAAAAATGAAATATTGCAAGCAGGTATATTTTCTTGCATCATTTGATGTTTCAGCTGAAGAGCAGCATATAAAAGGCTGGACAGCTTGATTTTGAAAAGCAGCTTAATTTTTCAAGAAAATATTGCCATGAGTTGTCAATCCCCTTTGATTTTGAAAAAAAAAAAGGTTATAATCCTCCTTTCCATCCGGGGATTTGCCTCTATCTTAATAAGCCTCTACACTGGCACTAGGAACCCTGGTAAGTGTAAGTAAAAAACAAAGTCAATTTCTTTAAAGTGTTCTTTGGTGTCAGAGGGAAAGTGGCCTTAAAGGGATACTAAACCCATTTTTTTTCTCAAATTCAGACATTTTTTAATTTACTCATATTATTACTTTTTCTTTGTTCTCTTGCTAGCTTTATTTGAAAAAGAAGGCATCTAAGCCAAGGAGCTAGACAATTTTTGGTTTAGGACCCTGGTCAGCACTTGTTTAATGGAGGGTGCATTAAGCCACCAATAAGCAAGCACAACCCAGGTTGTGAACCAAAAATGGGCCGACTTCTAAACTTACATTCTTGCTTTTCAAATGAAGATAGCAAGAGAATGAAGAAAAATTGATAATAGGAGTAAATTAGAAAGTTGCTTTGCATGCTCTATCTGAATCATGAAAGAAAAAAAATATGGGTTAAGTGTCCCTTTAACTTTCGCCTAGATTTAGAGTTCTGCGGCCAAAGGGGTGCGTTAGCTATGCATGCTTTTTTTCCCCCGCACCTTTTAAATACCGCTGGTATTTAGAGTTCACAGAATGGCTGGGTTTTCAGTGCATTAGGCTTCAAAAAGGGAGCATAGAGCATAATTTAATGCCACTGCAACTCTCGATACCAGCGGTGCTTACGGACATGTACCCCAAATCTAAACACCCCTAACCTTACACTTATTAACCCCTA
This sequence comes from Bombina bombina, assembly GCF_027579735.1. Lineage (NCBI taxonomy): Eukaryota > Metazoa > Chordata > Amphibia > Anura > Bombinatoridae > Bombina > Bombina bombina. Next base: position 501,695,049 of record NC_069499.1, read on the forward strand.
ATCTGCCGCCCCCGCTATCGCTGACACCTGCATATTTTTTTAACCCCTAATCTGCCGCTCCATAAACTGCCGCTACTTACATTATCCCTATGTACCCCTAATCTGCTGCCCCTAACACCGCCGACCCCTATATTATATTAATTAACCCCTAATCTGCCCCCCACAACGTCGCCTCCACCTGCCTACACTTATTAACCCCTAATCTGCCGACCGGACCGCGCCACTTTTATAATAACCCTACAATAAATAGTATTAACCCCTAATCTGCCCTCCCTAACATCGCCGACACCTAACTTCAAACATTAACCCCTAATCTGCCGACTGGAGCTCACCGCTATTCTAATAAATGTATTAACCCCTAAAGCTAATTCTAACCCTAACCCTAACACCCCCCTAAGTTAAATATAATTTAAATCTAACAAAATAAATTAACTCTTATTAAATAAATGATTCCTATTTAAATCTAAATACTTACCTGTAAAATAAATCCTAATGTAGCTACAATATAAATTATAATTATATTATAGCTATTTTAGGATTTATATTTATTTTACAGGTAACTTTGTATTTATTTTAACCAGGTACAATAGCTATTAAATAGTTAAAATAATTACAAAATTACCTGTAAAATAAATCCTAACCTAAGTTACAATTAAACCTAACACTACACTATCAATAAATTAATTAAATAAAATACCTACAATTATCTACAATTAAACCTAACACTACACTATCAATAAATTAATTAAATACAATATCTACAAATAAATACAATGAAATAAACTAACTAAAGTACAAAAAATAAAAAAGAACTAAGTTACAAAAAATAAAAAAATATTTACAAACATTAGAAAAAAATTACAACAATTTTAAACTAATTACACCTACTCTAAGCCCCCTAATAAAATAACAAAGCCCCCCAAAATAAAAAAAATGCCCTTCCCTATTCTAAATTAAAAAAGTTCAAAGCTCTTTTACCTTACCAGCCCTGAACAGGGCCCTTTGCGGGGCATGCCCCAAAGAATTCAGCTCTTTTGCCTGTAAAAAAAACACATACAATACCCCCCCCCCCCAACATTACAACCCACCACCCACATACCCCTAATCTAACCCAAACCCCCCTTAAATAAACCTAACACTAAGCCCCTGAAGATCTTCCTTACCATATCTTCACCTTACCGGGTTCACCGATCCGTCCTCGGAAGTCTTGATCCAAGCCTCGGTAGTGTTGATCCAAGCCCAAGCGGGGGGCTGAAGAGTGACGTCCATCCTCGGGCTGAAGTCTGGATCCAAGCGGCGGCTGAAGAACTCCATCATCGGGCTGAAGTCGGAAGTCCATCATCGGGATGAAGTCTTCTATCAAGCCGCATCTTCAATCTTCTTTCTTCTGGAGCAGAGCGGAGCCATCTTCTTTCCAACCGACGCGGATCCAACCTCTTCAAACGACGCCTACTCACCGAATGACGGTTCCTTTAAATGACGTCATCCAAGATGGCATCCCTCAAATTCCGATTGGCTGATAGGATTCTATCAGCCAATTGGAATTAAGGTAGGAATATTCTGATTGGCTGATGGAATCAGCCAATCAGAATCAAGTTCAATCCGATTGGCTGATTCAATCAGCCAATCAGATTGAGCTTGCATTCTATTGGCTGTTCCGATCAGCCAATAGAATGTGAGCTCAATCTGATTGGCTGATACAATGAAATAAACTAGCTAAAGTACAAAAAATAAAAAAGAACTAAGTTACAAAAAATAAAAAAATATTTACAAACATAAGAAAAATATTACAACAATTTTAAACTAATTACACCTACTCTAAGCCCCCTAATAAAATAACAAAGCCCCCCAAAATAAAAAAATGCCCTACCCTATTCTAAATTACTAAAGTTCAAAGCTCTTTAACCTTACCAGCCCTGAACAGAGCCCTTTGCGGGGCATGCCCCATAGAATTCAGCTCTTTTGCCTGTAAAAAAAAACATACAATACCCCCCCAACATTACAACCCACCACCCACATACCCCTAATCTAACCCAAACCCCCTTAAATAAACCTAACACTAAGCCCCTGAAGATCTTCCTACCTTATCTTCACCCTGCCAGGTTCACCGATCCGTCCTGAAGAGCTCCTCCGATGTCCTGATCCAAGCCCAAGCGGGGGGCTGAAGAGGTCCATGATCCGGCTGAAGTCTTCATCCAAGCGGGAGCTGAAGAGGTCCATGATTCGGATGAAGTCTTCATCCAAGCGGGAGCTGAAGAGGTCCATGATCCGGATGAAGTCTTCTATCAACTGCATCTTCAATCTTCTTTCTTCCGGATCCATCTTGCAGACCTCCGACGCGGAACATCCTCTTCTCCCGACGCCTACTAGCCGAATGACGGTTCCTTTAAGGGACGTCATCCAAGATGGCGTCCCTCGAATTCCTATTGGCTGATAGGATTCTATCAGCCAATCGGAATTAAGGTAGGAATATTCTGATTGGCTGATGGAATCAGCCAATCAGAATCAAGTTCAATCTGATTGAATCTGATTAATTAGGGGTTAATAAGTGTAGGCAGATGGAGGCGACTTTGAGGGGGGCAGATTAGGGATTAATAAATATAATACAGGGGTCGGCGGTGTTAGGGGGAGCAGATTAGGGGTACATAAGGATAACGTAGGTGGCGGTCGGCAGATTAGGGGTTAAAAAACATTATTCGAGTGTCGGCGATGTGGGGGGACCTCGGTTTAGGGGTACATAGGTAGTTTATGGGTGTTAGTGTACTTTAGAGTGGGCTAACGCCGGTTCATAAAGCTCTTAACTACTGACTTTTTTCCTGCGGCTGGAGTTTTGTCGTTAGATGTCTAACGCTCACTTCAGAAACGACTCTAAATACCGGAGTTAGAAAAATCCCATTGAAAAGATAGGATATGCAATTGACGTAAGGGGATCTGCGGTATGGAAAAGTCGTGGCTGAAAATTGAGCGTTAGACCCTATTTTGAGTGACTCCAAATACCGGCGGTAGTCTAAAAACAGCGTTAGGAGCCTCTAACGCTGGTTTTCACGGCTAACGCCAAACTCCAAATCTAGGTCTAGGTATCTTTATTTGAAATGCAAGAATGCAAGTTTAGATGCCGGGCCATTTTTGGTTAACAAACTGGGTTGCTCTTGCTGATTGGTGGATAAATTCACCCACGAATAAACAAGTGCTTTCCATGGGTCTGAATCAAAAAAATTGCTTAGATACCTTCTTTTTCAAATAAAGAAAGCAAGAGAATGAAGAAAAATTGATAATATGTGTAAATTAGAAAGTTGTTTAAAATTGCTGCTCTATCTGAATCATAAAAGAAAAAATTTGGGTTCAGTGTCCCTTTAAGTGGTTTTGTAAAAAATAAGAGCACTAAAATGCTATTGGAATAACTAGCCTTACAAAAAATACATTGCATGAACTCAATCTAGCCTTTTTTATCCATAATTGGTATATTTTCTAAATCAGATAATTAAAAAATAGGTCACTTTTATAAATAATATTATAAATCAATATTATATTTGTAATATTCAATAGCACCTTATTTAGGCCTAGATTTGGAGTTTGGCGGTAGCCGTGAAAACCAGCATTAGAGGCTCTTAACGCTGGTTTTAGGCTACCGCCGGTATTTGGAGTCAGTCAGGAAAGGGTCTAACGCTCACTTTTCAGCCGCGACTTTTCCATACCGCAGATCCCCTTACGTCAATTGCGTATCCTATCTTTTCAATGGGATCTTTCTAACTCCGGTATTTAGAGTCGTTTCTGAAGTGAGCGTTAGACATCTAACGACAAAACTCCAGCCGCAGAAAAAAGTCAGTAGTTAAGAGCTTTCTGGGCTAACGCCGGTTTATAAAGCTCTTAACTACTGTGCTCTAAAGTACACTAATACCCATAAACTACCTATGCACCCCTAAACCGAGGTCCCCCCACATCGCCGCCACTCGATTACAATTTTTAACCCCTAATCTGCCGACCACCACCTACGTTATCCTTATGTACCCCTAATCTGCTGCCCCTAACACCGCCGACCCCTATATTATATTTATTAACCCCTAATCTGCCCCCCACAACGTCGCCGCCAGCTACCTACACTTATTAACCCCTAATCTGCCATCCGCACGCCGCCGCCAGCTACATTATAGCTATGTACCCCTAATCTGCTGCCCCTAACACCGCCGACCCCTATATTATATTTATTAACCCCTAACCTGCCCCCCTCAACGTCGCCTCCACCTGCCTACACTTATTAACCCCTAATCTGCCGAGCGGATCTCACCACTACTATAATAAAGTTATTAACCCCTAATCCGCCTCACTCCCGCCTCAATAACCCTATAACATAAATATAAAAATAACCCCTAATCTGCCAACTATTCTAATAAATGTATTAACCCCTAAAGCTAAGTCTAACCCTAACACTAACACCCCCTAAGTTAAATATAATTTAAATCTAACAAAATAAATTACCTCTTATTAAATAAATTATTCCTATTTAAAACTAAATACTTACCTGTAAAATAAACCATAATATAGCTACAATATAAATTATAATTATATTATAGCTATTTTAGGATTTATATTTATTTTACAGGTAACTTTGTATTTATTTTAACCAGGTACAATAGCTATTAAATAGTTAAGAACTATTTAATATCTACCTAGTTAAAATAATTACAAAATTACCTGTAAAATAAATCCTAACCTAAGTTACAATTAAACCTAACACTACACTATCAATAAATAAATTAAATAAAATGCCTACAATTACCTACAATTAAACCTAACACTACACTATCAATAAATTAATTAAATACAATACCTACAAATAACTACAATGAAATAAACTAACTAAAGTACAAAAAATAAAAAAGAACTAAGTTACAAAAAATAAAAAAATATTTACAAACATAAGAAAAATATTACCTAGTTAATATCGGAACAGCCAATAGAATGCGAGCTCAATCTGATTGGCTGATTGAATCAGCCAATCGGATTGAACTTGATTCTGATTGGCTGATTCCATCAGCCAATCAGAATTTTCCTACCTTAATTCCGATTGGCTGATAGAATCCTATCAGCCAATCGGAATTTGAGGGATGCCATCTTGGATGACGTCCCTTAAAGGAACCGTCATTCGTCGGGAAGTCGTCGTCGGAAGAATTTGGGTCCGCGGTGGAGGTCTTCAAGATGGAGCCGGTCCTCATCGGATGAAGATAGAAGATGCCGCTTGGAAGAAGATGGTTGCCGGTCACGATCTACTCTTCTTCTCGGATAGGATGAAGACTTTGGAGCCTCTTCTGGACTTCTTCAGCCGTCGGATGATGGATGTCTAGCCCCCGCTTGGTCTTAGATGAAGATATCGGAGCCAGGACGGATCGGTGTGATACCCGGTGAGGTGAAGACAAAGTAGGAAGATCTTCAGGGGCTTAGTGTTAGGTTTATTTAAGGGGGTTTGGGTTAGATTAGGGGTATGTGGGCGGTGGGTTGTAATGTTGAGGGGGGGTTTTGTATGTGTTTTTTTACAGGAAAAAGAGCTGAATTTCTAGGGGCATGCCCCACAAAGGGCACTGTTCAGGGCTGGTAAGGTAAAAGAGCTTTGAACTTTTGTAATTTAGAATAGGGTAGGGCATTTTTTATTTTGGGGGGCTTTGTTATTTTATTAGGGGGCTTAGAGTAGGTGTAATTAGTTTAAAATTGTTGTAATATTTTTCTTATGTTTGTGAATATTTTTTTATTATTTGTAACTTAGTTCTTTTTTATTTTTTGTACTTTAGTTAGTTTATTTCATTGTAGTTATTTGTAGGTATTGTATTTAATTAATTTATTGATAGTGTAGTGTTAGGTTTAATTGTAGGTAATTGTAGGTATTTTATTTAATTAATTTATTGATAGTGTAGTGTTAGGTTTAATTGTAACTTAGGTTAGGATTTATTTTAAAGGTAATTTTGTAATTATTTTAACTATTTTAGCTATTAAATAGTTCTTAACTATTTAATAGCCTTTGCACCTGGTTAAAATAAATACAAAGTTACCTGTAAAATAAATATAAATCCTAAAATAGCTATAATATAATTATAATTAATATTGTAGCTATATTAGGATTTATTTTACAGGTAAGTATTTAGCTTTAAATAGGAATAATTTATTTAATAAGAGGTAATTTATTTCGTTAGATTTAAATTATATTTAACTTAGGGGGTGTTAGTGTTAGGGTTAGACTTAGCTTTAGGGGTTAATACATTTATTAGAATAGCAGTGAGCTCCAGTCGGCAGATTAGGGGTTAATGTTTGAAGTTAGGTGTCGGTGATGTTAGGGAGGGCAGATTAGGGGTTAATACTATTTATTATAGGGTTAGTGAGGCGGATTAGGGGTTAATAACTTTATTATAATTGCGGTGCGGTGCGGTCCGGTCGGCAGATTAGGGGTTAATAAGTGGAGGCAGGTGGAGGCGACATTGTGGGCAGCAGATTAGGGGTTAATAAATATAATATAGGGGTCGGCGGTGTTAGGGACAGCAGATTAGGGGTACATAGGGATAATGCAAGTAGCGGCGGTTTACGGAGCGGCAGATTAGGGGTTAATAATAATATGCAGGGGTCAGCGATAGCGGGGGCGGCAGAATAGGGGTTAATAAGTGTAAGGTTAGGGGTGTTTAGACTCGGGGTACATGTTAGAGTGTTAGGTGCAGACGTAGGAAGTGTTTCCCCATAGCAAACAATGGGGCTGCGTTAGGAGCTGAACGCGGCTTTTTTGCAGGTGTTAGTTTTTTTTTCAGCTCAAACAGCCCCATTGTTTCCTATGGAGGAATCGTACACGAGCACGTTTTTGAAGCTGGCCGCGTCCGTAAGCAACTATGGTATCGAGAGTTGCAGTGGCGTTAAATATGCTCTACGCTCCTTTTTTGGAGCCTAACGCAGCCATTCTGTAGACTCTCAATACCAGAGTTATTTAAAAGGTGCGGCCAGAAAAAAGCCACCGTTAGCTACGCGGGTCGTTACCGACAAAACTCTAAATCTAGCCATTAGAATGCTCTGGTACTTTGGAAGACATACTGTTGAAATAACGGGCACTTTACTCTGGGGCCCATTGAAATCTAGTCACTCACCTTTAAATGGGTGTAATCTCACAGCAGCTGTGTTGCCTACAGACTTTATTATAAGGATGCCTGGCACCAATACATTTTTTAAATGTAAATACTATACTATACTGTTTATTTAATAAATCCTATCTACCTTTAAAATAGCTAGGTGTAAACACTGGTTTTGTCTCACTAGAGCAAGGTTTTTTATTTACTCTGATGTGCAAGAAAACCCTGTTACCATGTAAAACTTGCAACTCATTGTCAGTACTGTGAGATATATTTTTAACAAAAAGGGCTGCATGTATAAATGCAACTATTTAAATCCTAATGATCGTATTAGTTTTAAAAAAAATATATAAATTTACATTATAAAGCGAAATACATTCATATAAATGGAAAAAAGTTTGCAATAAAAATTGGAATTTTATTCATATTGTTACTGGGATTCCTATTTTGTGCCAGATTGGTGGCATGCTAATTAATTAGTATCAGCTAAATTCTCAGGCTGTTGATTCCGAGGCAGAAAGATAATGGGCAAGATTACATATGCGGCATCACCCCCAAAAGCCGGCGACGCCGGTTTTTTCTCAGTTTTGGTATCACATATATGGCATAGCATACAAGTTACGCGAGTATATTTTACCCTTCGCCCGCATTTTTTACTCCCATAAACTAACATAGAATTGGCGTTGCCATTCGGTATTACATATTCAGCGCAAGGACTTACGCACGCATAATTGAGAAAATCTACTCCCTCTTCACATGTAGGCAGGGGCAGCAACCCTTGAATTGACTAAAAAAGCAATCGGCTAGATTATGAGTCTTGCGTTAGGCTTAAAAAGCAGCGTTGGCTGGTCTCCTGCATCGCAAACACTATTTAAATATTATTAACCCCTAATCTGCCGGCCCTAACATCGCCGCCACCTACCCACATTTATTAACCCCTAATCTGCCGCCCCCAAAGTCGCCGCCATTGTAATAAAGTTATTAACCCATAAACGTCTAACCCTAACCAGCCAATCGAAATTAAGGTAGAAAAAATCCTATTGGCTGATGCAATCAGCCAATAGGATTAAACTGGCATTCTATTGGCTGATTGGAACAGCCAATAGAATGCCAGCTCAATCGTATTGGCTGATTGGATCAGACAATAGGATTGAACTTCAATCCTATTGGCTGATTACATCAGCCAATAGCATTTTTTCTACCTTAATTCCGATTGGCTGATAGAATTCTATAAACCAATCGGAATTGAAGGGACGCCATCTTGGATGACGTCATTTAAAGGAACCTTCATTCTGTGTTTAGCCGTCGGAAGAAGAGGATGCTCCGCGTCGGATGTCTTGAAGATGGACCAGCTCCGTGCCGGATGGATGAAGATAGAAGATGCCAGACTCGGAGGCAGTGGATTGAAAACCAGGTACGCTGGGCCAGAATAATGGCGAGCATACCTGTTAGGAATTTGATAACTAGCAAAAGTAGTCAGATAGTGCCGAACTTGTAGGGGGGGCAGATTAGGGGTTAATAAGTATAATGTAGGTGGCGGTGGGCTCCAGGAGCGGCGGTTTAGGGGTTTAACACTTTATTTAGTTGCGGCAGGGTCCGTGAGCAGCTGTTTAGGGGTTAATACATTTATTAGAGTTGCGGTGGGCTCCGGGAGCGGCGTTATAGCGGTAAACAGTATAGTATAGTGTTGGTGTTTAGTGACAGTATACCAATAAAGCTGGGAAAAAGCCGAAGAGCAGCGAGATCGATGACTGTTAGTTAACAACAGTCCGCTGCTCATCGCCCCATACTTGGTGCGTGGCTTTTTGACAGCTTTTTTGGTAACTTTGGATAACGTATTCAGGTCCACGGCAGCGATATTAGGCGATCTTAGGCGAGCGTATTGGTGCCGGCGAATGCAAGTAAGTTGACAGGTTGATAAATAGATGTCATTGTGTCAATAGTGTCATTCATATGGTAACATTATTGTTTCCCTTATGTGAAAGTGGCGTGTATATACTTATAGCATAACAGATAGATAAAAAAAAAAAAAAGAAAGATGGTGAGCTAGTTCATGAATGAGAATTATGTGCACATTTGGAGAATTTATTAATCATTCATTCCTAGCTGGCCAATAACCTTTATCATATTAATTAAATACATCACCATCAATATATTCATATGATAAAAGCAAATATAATGAAATGAAAAAAGAAAAACGATAGGTGATGTCTGTGGGATATAATGCAGGTTCCAATTTATTGTTTCCATTATGTAACCTTTTTATTTAAGCAGTATTATTCCACAAAACATTATTATATCACTGCACATAGAGGTTAAATATGTGTATTCAATATTAATGACCTCATATTGCGTCAGATTTATCGTTTAACTAACTCTGGGTGCACATATTATTTTTGGGTAAAAAACGAGTTTATTGTGTGACCATACAATTATATAAGGGATGTTTGGGACTGCAAAATATCAATAACATAATATTGTCACACTATGCCTATAGAGACAATTTAAAAAGTGTCTCATTGTATTAGTTATTGTTCCATTCTCTCTCATCAATTTCATTCCTAGTAAATGTAATAAATAAGTCAAACTAGTACTGCATTTGCAATATATATGGCTTTATATAATAAGCCAAATTATAGGATGACTTTACTCACACAGTTTTTATAAGAACTCCCAAAATGTATTATTCTCATTCACGCCATGTGGAATAACTGTTTTTAGATTAAAGATCCATTGTGCTTCTTTCTTCAATAATGCCGGTTCAGTGTCTCCCCCTCTGATACCTGGTCTTATAGTCTCTAAACCCCAGCATTTAAAAGCACTTGTGTTGCCGTCATGATGTTGTAAAAAATGTCTGGCAACACTGGTAATTTTTTTATCTTTTTCTATGTCCTTACTAGCTGTTCTAATGTTGCTTAAGTGTTCTGTCATTCTCCTCCCTAGACTCCTGGTAGTCATTCCTACATAGAGTAGGTTACATTTGCATGATACACAATAGATTACATTAGTTCTTTTGCACATTATGTGGTTTTTAATGGCCCATTGGTTTTGGAATCTATCCACAATGAATTTCTTCTTAATCATATATTGGCATATTTTGCAGTTGCCACATACGATGGAGCCTTTATAAAGGGGGGGGGGGGGTTATAAAGGCTCCATAGCATGTTAGCGCGGTCAAGCAATATTTATTATTTTGCCCGTGCTATCATTTTTGTAATCTAGCCCATGGTTTGCAAATTCTGTTAAATAGAAAAACACATTCAAATTGTAACAATTATATATTCAGCCTTGGTTAGATTAAATACAAACATTCTTATCTAAAATATTATCTTGATTAAAGGGGCAGTAAAATCAATAACACTTTATGTAAGAACTTACCTGATAAATTAATTTCTTTCATATTGGCAAGAGTCCATGAACTAGTGACGTATGGGATATACAATCCTACCAGGAGGGGCAAAGTTTCCCAAACCTCAAAATGCCTATAAATACACCCCTCACCACACCCACAATTCAGTTTAATGAATAGCCAAGTAGTGGGGTGATAAAGAAAGGAGTAAAAAGCATCAACAAAGGAATTTGGAAATAATTGTGCTTTATACAAAAAATCATAACCACCATAAAAAGGGTGGGCCACATGGACTCTTGCCAATATGAAATAAATTAATTTATCAGGCAAGTTCTTACATAAATTATATTTTCTTTCATGTAATTGGCAAGAGTCCATGAGCTAGTGACATATGGGCTATCAATAACCAAAGTGTGGAACTCCACGCAAGAGTCACTAGAGAGGGAGGGATAAAATAAAAAACAGCCATTTTCCACTGAAAAAATAATCCACAACCCAAATAATAAATTTATTCTTTTAATGACAAGAAAAACTTAAAACATCAGCAGAAGAATCAAACTGAAACAGCTGCCTGAAGAACTTTTCTACCAAAAACTGCTTCTGATGAAGCAAATACATCAAAACGGTAGAATTTAGTAAATGTATGCAAAGAAGACCAAGTTGCTGCTTTGCAAATCTGATCAACTGAAGCTTCAGTCTTAAAAGCCCACAAAGTGGAGACTGATCTATTAGAATGAGCTGTAATTCTCTGAGGCGGGGTCTTACCCGACTCCAAATAAGCGGAATGAATCAAAAACTTTAACCAAGAAGCCAAGGAAATAGCAGGAGCCTTCTGACCTTTCCTAGGACCCGAAAATTTAACAAATAGACTAGGTCTTCCTGAAATCTTTAGCAGCTTCAACATAATATTTTAAAGCTCTTACCACATCCAAGGAATGTAAGGATCTTTCCATAGAATTCTTAGGATTAGGACATAAGGAAGGGACAACAATTTATCTACTAATGTTGTTAGAATTCACAACTTTAGGCAAAAATTTAAATGAAGTCCGCAAAACCGCCTTATCCTGATGAAAAATCAGAAAAGGAGATTCACAAGAAAGAGCAGATAACTCAGAAACTCTTCTAGCAGAAGAGATGGCCAAAAGGAACAACACTTTCCAAGAAAGTAGTTTAAAGTCCAAAGAATGCATAGGCTCAAATGGAGGAGCCTGTAATGCCTTCAAAACCATATTAAGACTCCAAGGAGGAGAAATTGATTTAATGACAGGCTTAATACGAACTAAAGCCTGTACAAAACAGTGAATATCAGGAAGTTTAGCAATTTTTCTATGAAATAAAACAGAAAGGGCAGAGATTTGTCCCTTCAAGGAACTTGCAGACAAACCCTTATCCAAACCATCCTGAAGAAACTGTAGAATTCTAGGAATTCTGAAAGAATGCCAAGAAAATTTATGAGAAGAACACCAGGAAATGTAGGTCTTCCAAACTCGATAATAAATCTTCCTAGAGACAGATTTACAAGCTTGTAACATAGTATTAATTACTGATTCAGAGAAATCTCTATGACTTAGTACTAAGCTTTCAATTTCCATATCTTCAAATTTAATAATTTGAGATCCTGATGGAAAAACGGACCTTGAGACAGAAGGTCCGGCCTTAACCAAGGTTGGCAACTGGAAATCCGAACAAGATCTGCATTCCAAAACTTGTGTGGCCACGCTGGAGCCACCAGCAACACAAACAATTGTTCCATGATGATTTTGGATATCACTCTTGGAAGAAGAACTAGAGGTGGAAAAATGTAAGCAGGATGATAACACCAAGGAAGTGTCAGCGCATCCACTGCTTCCGCCTGAACATCCCTGGACCTGGACAGGTATCTGGGAAGTTTCTTGTTTAGATGTGAGGCCATGAGATCTATCTCTTGAAGACTCCACATCTGAACAATCTGAGAAAACACATCTGGATGGAGAGACCACTCCCCTGGATGTAAAGTCTGACGGCTGAGATAATCCGCCTCCCAATTGTCTACACCTGGGATATGCACTGCAGAGATTAGACAGGAGCTGGATTCAAGATACTTATTTCATTGCTTGGGGACTGTGAGTCCCACCCTGATGATTGACATATGCCACAGTTGTGATATTGTCTGTCTGAAAGCAAATGAATGGTTCTCTCTTCAACAGAGGCCAAAACTGAAGAGCTCTGAGAATTGCACGGAGTTCTAAAATATTGATTGGTAATCTCGCCTCTTGAGATTTCCAAACCCCTTGTGCTGTCAGAGATCCCCAAACAGCTCCCCAACCTGAAAGACTTGCGTCTGTAGTGATCACAGTCCAGGTTGGCCGAACAAAGGAGGCCCCTTGAACTAAACGCTGATGATTTAACCACCATGTCAGAGAGTGTTGAATATTGGGATTTAAGGATATTAACTGTGATATCTTTGTATAATCCCTGTACCATTGACTCAACATGGAGAGGTCTCATGTGAAAACGAGCAAAAGGAATTGCGTCCCATGCTGCAGTCATGAGGCCTAAAACTTCCATGCACATAGCCACTAAAGGGAATGACTGAGACTGAAGGTGCTGACAGACTGCAACCAATTTCAAACGTCTGTTAGAGACAGAGTCATGGACACTGAATCTATCTGAAAAACTAAAAAGGTGACCCTTGTCTGAGGAATCAAGAAACTTTTTGGTAAATTGATCCTCCAACCATGTCTTTGAAGAAACAACGCTAGTTGATTTGTGTGAGATTCTGCAGAATGTAAAGACTGAGCTAGTACCAATATATTGTCCAAATAAATAAACACTGCAATTCCCTGCTCTCTGATTACAGAGAGTATTGCACCTAGAACCTTGGAAAACATTATTGGAGCTGTTGCTAGGCCAAATGGAAGAGCAACAAATTGGTAATGCTTGTCTAGAAAAGAGAATCCCAGTAACTGATAATGTTCTGGATGAATCGGAATATGAAGGTATGCATCCTGCAAGTCTATTGTAGACATATAATGTCCTTGCTGAACAAAAGGCAGAATAGTCCTTATAGTCACCATCTTGAAAGTTAGTACTCTTACATAGCAATTCAAAATTTTCAGATCCAGAACTGGTCTGAATGAATTTTCATGTGCCACACATTTTAGATTCAACATCACTATGATTATGTGGGGTGAGTATATGCTCGCCCTTTTTTGAACTTTCTATTCATACGTCAGTCACCCACATTTATAACACATATTACCATATTAACACTCATGGGTAATTTCAGTATATCAATACAAAGATCTATGTTAGAGATGTAATTCTAACATTACAGGATTAAGGTTCTTTTATACAGTCTATGGACCCCAGTAATGGGGCCTCTATACCAGCCATAAGCTGTATAGTAGCACTTTTTCAGGACGGGTCTTCAGTTATATATTACATCTAGCAGTTTAAGTATTAGAGTGAGAAATATCATATATCTATTATAGCCATAAGCGGTTTACTAGCACGTCTTTGGGACGGCTATTTAGATCATCATTGCCAGTTGGTAGTCGAGGTATTACAGGGATAATAATATCCGTATATTTTATAATACCTTATTATTCTCATGTTGGTCTTTTTGTACCTCTTTTAGAGGATGTAAAAACTATACGTAATTGAATGTTCGTGTTTTACCACTATTGTGAACATTTCTGTTTTGTTTTTTAGTGACTTGTAAACTTATAACTTTCATGCGATGTTTTAGATACAACCCTAATACGGGTTTTTATTTTTATATTTTTATTTTAAAAATGTTTTTTAATTTGATATACCGTGTAATTGTGTATACTTGTTTTTAACTTCATGATTAGAATCCATGAAATATTGGTCTTTTTAAACAATGTATTACATCTATTTTTTTTATTTTTTTTTCTTCTCCACAGTAGGTATGTCCGATCTGGCAATTTGTTTTTATTACATCACAATTATAGTCTATTCGGGCGCACTCTGGCTTTTCACTACACTGCAAACAACATTTCATTGAGAATATACAAGTGAAAGGTGCGGTCTATTGCAAGTACCGCATTGGTTAGTGGTATAAGCTTATCATTCACGGCACTAGTGAGGTGTGTTTTATTACTAGCACCTTATTGGCCAAATGACGTAAATGAAACTCCCAGTGTTCGGACACACCTACACACATGCGTGGTGTGTGATAGAGGGCGCCGAGCTAAGTTATATAAGTTTGTGGCTGTTTGTGTTTTTAAATATGCACTTTTGCACCTGAGGAAACGGTCACGTACAGACCGAGAAACGTTGTGCCATTAAAGTCTTATTCAATTTTAAGATTGTAGCCACAAACTTTTATTTTTCAGTCATCATTGGTAAATTTGTTTTTGCCACCATTATCAACTGTTTAGTTGCTTTGCACTTTGACTCCTCACCGGAGAGTACTGACCGCATTTGTTATCCTGAGCTGGCCACAGGTCTGTAAACTTGGTACTAAGTTTGGAGCTGAGACCATCAGCGGAGCCATCACAGCCGGTAGATATGAGCGGTTTCTTCCTACCACAGTGGAGTGGGAGTTAGCTGGACGACTCTGAGGGTCCAGGAGGCTATTGTGACACTTATCAAGTGTCTGAAATCTTGTAAGTATATTGTCTTACATGTACTGCGTGTCCTATCTCATTGATATCTGCACAATGTTGGCGCCTTCTTTTATCTCACTATCTATTGTAGACATATAATGTCCTTGCTGAACAAAAGGCAGAATAGTCCTTATAGTCACCATCTTGAAAGTTAGTACTCTTACATAGCAATTCAAAATTTTCAGATCCAGAACTGGTCTGAATGAATTTTCCTTCTTTGGGACAATGAATAGATTTGAATAAAACCCCAGACCCTGTTCCTGAAAAGGAACCTGCATGATTACCCCTGAAGACTCCAGGTCAGAAACACACTTCAGGAAAGCCTGAGCTTTTACTGGATTTGCTGGGATACATGAGAGAGAATCTTCTCACAGGATGTCTTACTCTGAATCCTATTCGATACCCTTGAGAGACAATGCTCTAAATCCATTGATTTTGGACTAAATTTATCCAAAAATCCTTGAAAAACCTTAATCTGCCCCCTACCAGCTGAGCTGGAATGAGGGCCGCACCTTCATGTGGACTTAGGGGCTGACTTTGTTTTCTTAAATGGCTTGGATTTATTCCAATTTGAGGAAGGCTTCCAATTGGAAGCAGATTCCTTGGGGGAAGGATTAGATTTTTGTTCCTTATTTTGACGAAAGGAACGAAAACGGTTAGAAGCCTTAGATTTACCCTTAGTTTTTTTATCCTGAGGCAGAAAAAAACCCTTTTCCTCCGGTAACAGTTGAAATAATACAATCCAACTGAGAACCAAATAAAGTATTACCTTGGAAAGAAAGAGATAATAATCTAGATTTAGATGTCATATCAGCATTCCAAGATTTAAGCCACAAAGCTCTTCTAGCTAAAATAGCTAAAGACATGGATCTAACATCAATTTTGATAATATCAAAAATGGTATCACAAATAAAATGATTAGCATGTTGCAGTAAACAAACAATGCTAGAAATGTCAGAATCCAACTCTTGTTGCGCTACATTCTCCAACCATAAAGTTGATGCAGCCGCAACATCAGCCAAAGAAATTGCAGGCTGAGAAGATGACCTGAATATAAATAGACATTCCTTAGACAGGATTCAAGTTTCCTATCTAAAGGATCTTTAAACGAAGTACTGTCTTCCATAGGAATAGTGGTACGTTTAGCAAGAGTAGAAACAGCCCCATCAACTTTGGGGATTTTTTCCCAAAACTCTATAGAAATTGCTGTTAAAGGATACAATTTTTTAAACCTTGAAAAAGGAATAAAAGGAGTACATGGCTTATTCTATTCCTTAGAAATCATATCACAAATAGCATCAGGAATAGGAAAAACCTCTGGAGTAACCACAGGAGGTTTAAAAACAGCATTTAAAAGCTTACTAGTCTTAATGTCAAGAGGACTAGCTTCCTCAATATCCAAAGTAAATAACACTTCGTTTAACAAAGAACAAATATACTCTATTTTAAACAAATAAGTAGATTTGTCAGTGTAAATATCTGAGGAAGGATCTTCTGAATCAGATAGATCCACATTAGAGGAGGATAAATCATTATGTTGCCGGTCATTTGAAATTTCTTCAACTTTATGAGAAGTTTTAAAAGACCTTTTATGTTTATTAGAAGACGGAAATGCAGACAAAGCCTTCTGAATAGAAACAGTAACAAATTCTTTAAAATTCATAGGTATATCATGTACATTAGAAGTTGAAGGAACTGCAACTGGCAATGCACTATTACTGATGGATACATTCTCTGCGTGTAAAAGTTTATCATGACAACTATTACAAATGACATTCGGAGATATAATTTCCACAATCTTACAACAAATGCACTTAGCTTTGGTAGTCAGGCAGCAACGTTCCAACAGATACTTCTGAGGCAGGATCAGATTGAGACATCTTGCAAAATGTAAAAGAAAAAACAACATATAAAGCAAAATTATCAATTTCCTTATATGACAGTTTCAGGAATGGGAAAAAATGCAAACAGCATAGTCCTCTGACATAGAGAAAGGCAAGAGGCAAACAGCAATGGGGTATAAAACTACTGAAAAATTTGGCGCCAAGTATGACGCCCAACGTGAGAGAAAATTTTTTGCAGCCAACAACATCCGGAAATGACACACTTGCGCTACTAAAGATACAACCATGTGTAAGACTTCCGCGTCAACTATGACGCCGGAAGTGACGAACTAGCGTCAACTAACTACTTTTCGCGCCAAAAAATTATTGCGCCAAGAATGACGGCATAAAGTCTAGCATTAGGCGCAACCGCGGGCCTAAAGCTGCCCGCAATTTGAGTAAAAAGTAGTCAATTTGAAAAAAGACTAAACCCCAGGTAAGAAAAAAATATTTCTTAATATGTTTAATTTCCCAAGTATGAAACTGACAGTCTGCACAAGGAAATACATGAACCTGACTCATGGCAAATATAAGTACAATACATCCATTTAGAACTTTATATAAATGCATAAAGTGCCAGACCATAGCTGGGGTGTCTTAAGTAATAAAAAACATACTTACCAAAAAGACACCCATCCACATATAGCAGATAGCTAAAGCAGTACTGAAACAATTATCAGTAGAGGTAATGGTAAATTGAAAGTATATCGTCGATCTGAAAAGGGAGGTAGGAGATGAATCTCTACGACCGATAACAGAGAAACTATGAAATAGATCCCCATTAGGGAAATCATTGCATTCAATAGGTGATACTCCCTTCACATCCCTCTGACATTCGCTGTACTCTGAGAGGAGAGGTCTTATGTGAAAGCCTTAGATTTACCCTTAGTTTTTTTATCCTGAGGCAGAAAAAAACCCTTTTTCTCCAGTAACAGTTGAAATAATAGAATCCAACTGAGAACCAAATAAAGTATTACCATGGAAAGAAAGAGATAATAATCTAGATTTAGATGTCATATCAGCATTCCAAGATTTAAGCCACAAAGCTCTTCTAGCTAAAATAGCTAAAGACATGGATCTAACATCAATTTTTATAATATCAAAAATGGAATCACAAATAAAATGATTAGCATGTTGCAGTAAACAAACAATGCTAGATATGTCAGAATCCAACTCTTGTTGCGCTACATTCTCCAACCATAAAGTTGATGCAGCCACAACATCAGCCAAAGAAATTGCAGGCTGAGAAGATGACCTGAATATAAATAGACTTTCCTTAGACAGGATTCAAGTTTCCTATCTAAAGGATCTTTAAACGAAGTACTGTCTTCCATAGGAATAGTGGTACGTTTAGCAAGAGTAGAAACAGCCCCATCAACTTTGGGGATTTTTTCCCAAAACTCTATAGAAATTGCTGTTAAAGGATACCATTTTTTAAACCTTGAAAAAGGAATAAAAGGAGTACATGGCTTATTCCATTCCTTAGAAATCATATCACAAATAGCATCAGGAATAGGAAAAACCTCTGGAGTAACCACAGGAGGTTTAAAAACAGCATTTAAAAGCTTACTAGTCTTAATGTCAAGAGGACTAGCTTCCTCAATATCCAAAGTAAATAACACTTCTTTTAAAAAAGAACAAATATACTCTATTTTAAACAAATAAGTAGATTTGTCAGTGTAAATATCTGAGGAAGGATCTTCTGAATCAGATAGATCCACATTAGAGGAGGATAAATCATTATGTTGCCGGTCATTTGAAATTTCTTCAACTTTATGAGAAGTTTTAAAAGACCTTTTACGTTTATTAGAAGACGGAAATGCAGACAAAGCCTTCTGAATAGAAACAGTAACAAATTCTTTAAAATTCATAGGTATATCATGTACATTAGAAGTTGAAGGAACTGCAACTGGCAATGCACTATTACTGATGGATACATTCTCTGCGTGTAAAAGTTTATCATGACAACTATTACAAATGACATTCGGAGATATAATTTCCACAATCTTACAACAAATGCACTTAGCTTTGGTAGTCAGGCAGCAACGTTCCAACAGATACTTCTGAGGCAGGATCAGATTGAGACATCTTGCAAAATGTAAAAGAAAAAACAACATATAAAGCAAAATTATCAATTTCCTTATATGACAGTTTCAGGAATGGGAAAAAATGCAAACAGCATAGTCCTCTGACATAGAGAAAGGCAAGAGGCAAACATCAATGGGGTATAAAACTACTGAAAAATTTGGCGCCAAGTATGACGCCCAACGTGAGAGAAAAATTTTTGCAGCCAACAACATCCGGAAATAACACACTTGCGCTACTAAAGATGCAACCATGTGTAAGACATCTGCGTCAACTACGACGCCGGAAGTGACGAACTAGCGTCAACTAACTACTTTTCGCGCCAAAAAATTATTGCGCCAAGAATGACGGCATAAAGTCTAGCATTAGGCGCACCCGCGGGCCTAAAGCTGCCCGCAATTTGAGTAAAAAGTAGTCAATTTGAAAAAAGACTAAACCCCAGGTAAGAAAAAAATATTTCTTAATATGTTTAATTTCCCAAATATGAAACTGACAGTCTGCACAAGGAAATACATGAACCTGACTCGTGGCAAATATAAGTACAATACATCCATTTAGAACTTTATATAAATGCATAAAGTGCCAGACCATAGCTGGGGTGTCTTAAGTAATAAAAAACATACTTACCAAAAAGACACCCATCCACATATAGCAGATAGCCAAACCAGTACTGAAACAATTATCAGTAGAGGTAATGGTAAATTGAGAGTATATCGTCGATCTGAAAAGGGAGGTAGGAGATGAATCTCTACGACCGATAACAGAGAACCTATGAAATAGATCCCCATTAGGGAAATCATTGCATTCAATAGGTGATACTCCCTTCACATCCCTCTGACATTCGCTGTACTCTGAGAGGAGAGGTCTCATGTGAAAGCCTTAGATTTACCCTTAGTTTTTTTATCCTGAGGCAGAAAAAAACCCTTTTCCTCCAGTAACAGTTGAAATAATAGAATCCAACTGAGAACCAAATAAAGAATTACCTTGGAAAGAAAGAGATAATAATCTAGATTTAGATGTCATATCAGCATTCCAAGATTTAAGCCACAAAGCTCTTCTAGCTAAAATAGCTAAAGACATGGATCTAACATCAATTTTTATAATATCAAAAATGGCATCACAAATAAAATGATTAGCATGTTGCAGTAAACAAACAATGCTAGATATGTCAGAATCCAACTCTTGTTGCGCTACATTCTCCAACCATAAAGTTGATGCAGCCACAACATCAGCCAAAGAAATTGCAGGCTGAGAAGATGACCTGAATATAAATAGACTTTCCTTAGACAGGATTCAAGTTTCCTATCTAAAGGATCTTTAAACGAAGTATTGTCTTCCATAGGAATAGTGGTACGTTTAGCAAGAGTAGAAACAGCCCCATCAACTTTGGGGATTTTTTCCCAAAACTCTATAGAAATTGCTGTTAAAGGATACAATTTTTTAAACCTTGAAAAAAGAATAAAAGGAGTACATGGCTTATTCCATTCCTTAGAAATCATATCACAAATAGCATCAGGAATAGGAAAAACCTCTGGAGTAACCACAGGAGGTTTAAAAACAGCATTTAAAAGCTTACTAGTCTTAATGTCAAGAGGACTAGCTTCCTCAATATCCAAAGTAAATAACACTTCTTTTAAAAAAGAACAAATATACTCTATTTTAAACAAATAAGTAGATTTGTCAGTGTAAATATCTGAGGAAGGATCTTCTGAATCAGATAGATCCACATTAGAGGAGGATAAATCATTATGTTGCCGGTAATTTGAAATTTCTTCAACTTTATGAGAAGTTTTAAAAGACCTTTTACGTTTATTAGAAGACGGAAATGCAGACAAAGCCTTCTGAATAGAAACAGTAACAAATTCTTTAAAATTCATAGGTATATCATGTACATTAGAAGTTGAAGGAACTGCAACTGGCAATGCACTATTACTGATGGATACATTCTCTGCGTGTAAAAGTTTATCATGACAACTATTACAAATGACATTCGGAGATATAATTTCCACAATCTTACAACAAATGCACTTAGCTTTGGTAGTCAGGCAGCAACGTTCCAACAGATACTTCTGAGGCAGGATCAGATTGAGACATCTTGCAAAATTTAAAAGAAAAAACAACATATAAAGCAAAATTATCAATTTCCTTATATGACAGTTTCAGGAATGGGAAAAAATTCAAACAGCATAGTCCTCTGACATAGAGAAAGGCAAGAGGCAAACAGCAATGGGGGATAAACTACTGAAAAATTTGGCGCCAAGTATGAAGCCCAACGTGAGAGAAAATTTTTAGCAGCCAACAACATCCGGAAATGACACACTTGCGCGACTAACGATGCAACCATGTGTAAGACTTCCACGTCAACTACGACGCCGGAAGTGACGAACTAGCGGCAACTAACTACTTTTCGCGCCAAAAAATTATTGCGCCAAGAATGACGGCATAAAGTCTAGCATTAGGCGCACCCGCGGGCCTAAAGCTGCCCGCAATTTGAGTAATAAGTAGTCAATTTGAAAAAAGACTAAACCCAAGGTAAGAAATTTAATTTCCCAAATATGAAACTGACAGTCTGCACAAGGAAATACATGAACCTGACTCATGGCAAATATAAGTACAATACATCCATTTAGAACTTTATATAAATGCATAAAGTGCCAGACCATAGCTGGGGTGTCTTAAGTAATAAAAAACATACTTACCAAAAAGACACCCATCCACATATAGCAGATAGCCAAACCAGTACTGAAACAATTATCAGTAGAGGCAATGGTAAATTGAGAGTATATCGTCGATCTGAAAAGGGAGGTAGGAGATGAATCTCTACGACCGATAACAGAGAACCTATGAAATAGATCCCCATTAGGGAAATCATTGCATTCAATAGGTGATACTCCCTTCACATCCCTCTGACATTTGCTGTACTCTGAGAGGAATCGGGCTTCAAAATGCTGAGAAGCGCATATCAACGTAGAAATCTTAGCACAAACTTACTTCACCACCTCCATAGGAGGCAAAGTTTGTAAAACTGAATTGTGGGTGTGGTGAGGGGTGTATTTGTAGGCATTTTGAGGTTTGGGAAACTTTGCCCCTCCTGGTAGGATTGTATATCCCATACGTCACTAGTTCATGGACTCTTGCCAATTACATGAAAGAAATTAAACTTTCAGGCTGCATATAGAGCATGCAAATTTAAGCAACTTTAAAGGTTTCTTTTATAATCTAAGTTGCTTCTTTTGCTATGTTTCCTTTGTTTAAAATCATACCTAGGTAGGCTCAGGAGCAGCAATACACTATTGGGAGCTAGCTACTGATTGGTGACTGCATACATGCCTGTTGCCATTGGCTTACCTGATGTGGTAAGCTAGCTCCCAGTAGTGTGTTAAGCAAATTTGATAAAAGAAGTAAATTGGAAATAATTGAAAACTGTATCTGGATAATACAAGACATGTTTTGGGTTTCATGTCCCTTTAAGTGCAAGCAATACTACTCCTGAAAAAATAGTGAAAACCCAAGAGAACTTTTACATAACTAGGAAGTTTGCAATAAGCAGCTCATTTATCAGGAGAGAAAGCCTGACTGTGGGCATCGTTAAGGGTGGTTGAGGGTGCTAAAATAATTAATTTGGGTTCTCTGTACCGAACAGAATACTCCTAGAATTGCTACTGGTGTTACATGCATCTTCAGCCAATATTTCTGCAATTGTTCCTCTCCTGGCAATGAAAGACACATTATAGATCAGTCGTTTGCCAAATTAATATAACACCATGTTAGCTATTATATGATGGTATAAAAGTGAAAGCAGCTATTGTTTAATAAAAACAAATTCTATTGCTGGTATTTCGTCCAATATGTAAAAGAAACGTGTGACTTGGAATAAGTTTCCATAGCTGTTTAAAGAACATCAAATCATGTGTCAAATAGATTGCTATTAAGTCTTAACTATTGTGGCTTTATGTTCCACATAGAGAGATCTTTGTTTTCTTTTATTTGAAAGCCCATTGCACAATGTTAATGTACTTTATGAGCTTTGCACTCAACTGGTTTCATGGGGATTCAGAGTCGAAATATTATAATTGTGAGTCAGCTCCGTCATGCCGATTCAAGCTATGCATCTGTGTATTTACAGAATATAATTCAGACAAAATGCTTTAAATAAAAGCTGCCTCTGGAGGACATTGCCTTGTTTTCTAACCCATACTTCTCCTACAAAGCTTTTTTTACAAAGGCTATTTTCTAACAGATTTTTAATGCAATGCTCAAGAAAGACTTAATACCAGTCACTTCTAATCTCAACATTCTTATTTAAACTACCAGAGGAATATACTTTTTTTATACAGATTTATAAAACTGTGGAGCGTCTACAGTACACGTTGCCTTTGAACGTATCCCAGAGAGAAACCTTTGCCCTGCATAATACAGATAAAACGGATTGTAGGATTTCTCCGGATATTTACATCAAGATAAATATCTACATTTGGTCTACACAATATTCTTTACAAGACCAGATGAAAAAAAATTATAATGAGTATATCAAAGAATTCCAAATCACAAGAGAATGTTCACTGTTAATACATTTTTAAATCAACACAACTGAGCTGCAGACCAAATCTTTTTTGAGTGTAAACACAAAGGATTGGCTCATAACTGTTCTAAGCAACACAGTGGTAATCAACTGAGCTAGATACCATTATTCATTAGTCAATATGTCTTATTTCATTATTTGTTTGTTTTTTGTGAGTTTGTAAAGTATTTTTTATTTGTTCTTTTATTTGTTGTGTTGTATTTTCTCTTATGTAAAATATTGATGCATTGCTCTATCTGTATGCCTCACTTTATATCTGTCTGTGAGCTAATTTAGTCTATGCTTTAAAACATTTTGCGGATCATGGAAAAGACATACAGCAGCAAAAACACAAAAACAAATAAAAATAATAATAATACTACCCATAAATGAAGAAGACATACTCAGCTCTTCAGTTTCTTTTCTTGTGGGGGTAGTGATTGTACATTTTCCTGATCTGGTGGTGATTCTATAGATATTTAGCTACTGGCAGGATATTCATCCTCATCTTGCTTTTCTGTATACTCTTAGTTATAGTTAGTTATAGTTACTACAGTGGCCTATGAATGAAGATACCAGGATGGAGTGTTAAATGAAAATATCTTGTGGCTAATGTGGGTCATTTTTCCTTAATGCTTGGTGCATAATGGAGAAGAGTTTGAACTAAGCACATTATTTGGAGCTGGCACATTGTCTGTGACTATGGTCATATTGATAATTTTGGGCACTGTACTTGTCACGCTCTACATAGTTGTTGCTGAAGTCACAGTGATAAATAGCATTACACTAATTAATTTAATAGATGTTATTTTCACTAAGGTATTCACACTACCAGTAATGGTGGTTTCTTCAGTCTACATTTGTATAGTAACCTTACGTTCAATGGTCATTGATCACTCCAAGGATTTTAACTTTGGGGTAGGAGAGGTAAAGAATCATCTTGTTTATAAGCCTGAAGACTATTGTATTTTTTTCAGACACAAGCTTTTCTTTTCTTGAGAAGTTGTTTATATGTTATTTTTTCAATGACAGTGGCAAAATGCCTGAAAGGTGACTGGGTAATTTAGGAGCAAATACTAAGAAGTTTATTTGGCAAGATTTTTCATGATTAACGTAATGAAGATGTGTCTTGGTGAAGAATTTCATATACAGTACATGTTATTGCTCTTTATAAAGACTGTAGGTTTTGGTCATATCTGTGGACAAATCACGTTATATCTTTTGGACTTGGGTACATTATTTTTTTTCCATATAAAAAAATATATGGCCATCTTTATACATAAATAGGACTGATAGTAGGTGAGCTATGTGATGGTCTTGAGGAACATATTAGTTATGGTACTCGAACATTGTATTCAAATATAACATATATAATGAGTTAGATTTGATATATATATATATATATATATATATATATATATATATATATATATATATAGTATAAATAGGTCCTACAAATACATGTAGAAATCTACTTACATGGGTGACTTCAATCCAATGTGAGGTAAGTGCCATGTGACTGGTGCCCTGAGTAGTATTTCTGTAGGGCTACACTGTGTTCTAGTCGTTCCCTTCACTGCCTCTTGGAGTATGGACCTCCAGGGCCCGATCCGATATGCAGCGTCACCCGCAAAAGCCGGTGACGCCAGATATTGCGCTGGTTTGGTATCCTATATCCGGCGTAACCTAGAAGTTACGCTCATATATTTCTGCCTTTGGCCGTAGTTTTTTGACCCATAGACAGGTATACCAAACCAGCGCAGTTTGGTATCCAATATACAGCGTAAGGACGTGGAAAAAATGGTGAAATCTTACTCCATTTTCACCTCGCCACAAAATCCAGGCGTAGTAAGCCTTACGCTGAGTATTGAAGCCCAGTAACTCCCTAAACTACCTGCAAAATAAAACCTAACACTTAACATGCGCAATGTCTATCTACCTGTCAACCGCAATCCCCCGCCGCAATTTCTAATAAAGTGTTTAACCCCTAAACCGCCACTCCAGGACCCCACCGCCACCTACATTAAATGTCTAACCCCCTAATGTGATCCCCCTACACTGCCGCCACCTACATTAAAATTATTAACCCCTAATGTAATCCCCCTACACCGCCGCCATCTATATTAAAATTATTAACCCCTAATATGAGCCCCCTACTAAATTACAAATAGCCCTTAAAAGGGCCTTTTGTGGGGCAGTGCCCCAAAGTAACCAGCTCTATTACCAGCCCTTAAAAAGGCCTTTTGAAGGGCATTGTCAAGTAATCAGCTCTTTTACCTGTAATCTAATCCCCTACACCGCCGCCACCTATATTAAATATATTAACCCCTAATCTAATACCCCTACACCGCCGCCACCTATATTAACTATTTTAACCCTTATTATATTAGGGTTAATATAGTTAATATAGTTATTATATTATATATATTATTAATATAGTTAATAATTAATATAGTTATTATATTATATATGTTAACTATATTAACCCTATCTAACCCTAACACCCCTAACTTAATTATTATTGCAATAAATCTAAATACTATAATAATATTAATCTTATTAACTAAAATATTCCTATTTAAAACTAAATACTTACCTATAAAATAAACCTTAAGATAGCTACAATATAATTAATAATTACATTGTAGCTATTTTAGGGTTATATTTATTTTACAGGTAACTTGGTATTTATTTTAACTAGGTACAATAGCAATTAAATAGATAATGACTATTTAATAGCTACCTAGTTAAAATAATTACCAATTTACCTGTAAAATAAATCCTAACCTAAGTTACAAATACACCTACACTATCAATACGTTAATTAAATAAACTACAATTATCTAAACTAAAATATAATTAAATACACTAAACTAAATTACAAAACAAACAAACACTAAATTACAAAAAATAAAAAAGATTACAAGAATTTTAAGCTAATTACACCTAGTCTAAGCCCCCTAATAAAATAACAAAGCCCCCCCAAAATAAAAAAATGTCCCTACCCTACACTAAATTACAAAAATTAATCAGCTCTATTACCAGACCTTAAAAGGGCCTTTTGTGTGGCATTGCCCCAAAGTAATCAGCTCTTTTACCTGTAAAAAAAAAGAACAACCCCCCCATTACAACCCACCACCCACACACCCCTACTCTAAAACCCACCCTATCCCCCCTTAAAAAAACCTAAGTCTAACCTCCAAGTGCTCCTTACCTGTCCTGAAGACCGGCGGAGAAGGGCCTGTTCCAGGCGGAGAAGTTTTCTTCCAGGCGGCGAACTCTTCTTCTTCCAGGAACCAGCCGGCGCGGAGAGGAGGAGTTGAAGACCGATGACCACGGAGCTGAAGACCGTCCTCTCTTGAACTGAAGACCGGCGATGCAGGAACTGAAGATCGGCGATGCTGGAACTGAATACCGGAGCCATGGAGCATGGAGGATCCTCTTCATACGATCGCCGCCGTACACTAAATCGGAATTCAAGGTACGCAATTAAAAATGGCGTCCCTTGAATTCCTATTGGCTGATTTGAGCCTTCAAATCAGCTAATCGGATAAAAGCTACTTTAATTCTATTGGCTGATTTGAATAGCCAATAGAATAAGAGCTACTGTAATTCTATTGGCTATTCTAATCAGCCAATAGAATTACAGTAGCTCTTATTCTATTGGCTATTCAAATCAGACAATATAATTAAAGTAGCTTTCATCCAATTGGTTGATTTGAATTTGAAGGCTCAAATCAGCCAATAGGAATTCAAGGGACGCCATTTTTAATCGCGTACCTTGAATTCCGAGTTAGTGTACGGCGGCGATCGTATGAAAAGGATCCTCCACGCTCCATGGCTCCGGTATTCAGTTCCAGCATCGCCGATCTTCAGTTCCTGCATCGCCGGTCTTCAGTTCCAGAGAGGACGGTCTTCAAATCCTCCACTCCGCGCCGGCTGGTTCCTGGAAGAAGAAGAGTTCGCCGCCTGGAAGAAGACTTCTCCGTCTGGAACAGGACCTTCTCCGCCTGTCTTCAGGACAGGTAAGGAGCACTTGGGGGTTAGACTTAGGTTTTTTTAAGGGGGGATAGGGTGGGTTTTAGAGTAGGGATGTGTAGGTGGTGGGTTGTAATGGGGGGGTTGTTCTTTTTTTCACAGGAAAAAGAGCTGATTACTTTGGGGCAATGCCCCACAAAAGGCCCTTTTAAGGGCTGGTAATAGAGCTGATTACTTTTTGTAATTTAGTTTAGGGACATTTTTTTTTATTTTGGGGGGCTGTTATTTTATTAGGGGACTTAGATTAGGTGTAATTAGCTTAAAAATGTTGTAATCTTTTTTTATTTTCTGTAATTTAGTGTTTGTTTGTTTTTTGTAATTTAGTTTAGTGTATTTAATTATATTTTAGTTTAGATAATTGTAGTTTATTTAATTAATCTATTGATAGTGTAGGTGTATTTGTAACTTAGGCTAGGATTTATTTTACAGGTAAATTGGTAATTATTTTAACTAGGTAGCTATTAAATAGTTATTAACTATTTAATAGCTATTGTACCTAGTTAAAATAAATACCAAGTTACCTGTAAAATAAATATAAACCCTAAAATAGCTACAATGTAATTATTAATTATATTGTAGCTATCTTAAGGTTTATTTTATAGGTAAGTATTTAGTTTTAAATAGGAATATTTTAGTTAATAACATTAATATTATTTAGATTTATTGCAATAATAATTAAGTTAGGGGTGTTAGGGTTAGGTAGGGTTAATATAGTTAATATATATAATATAAAAACTATATTAATTATTAACTATATTAATAATATATATATAATATAATGACTATATTAACTATATTAACCTTAATATAATTAGGGTTAATATAGTTAATATAGGTAGCGGCGGTGTAGGGGGGTCAGATTAGGGGTTCATATAGTTAATATAGGTGGTGGCGGTGAAGCGGGGTCAGATTAGTGGTTAATATATTTAATATAGGTGGTGGCGGTGTAGGGTGGGTCAGATTACAGGTAAAAGAGCTGATTACTTTGTGACAATGCCCCACAAAAGGCCCTTTTAAGGGCTGGTAATAGAGCTGGTTACTTTGGGGCAATGTCCCGCAAAAGGCCCTTTTAAGGGCTGGTAATAGGGTTAATATATTTATTGTTAGGAGTGAGAGGGGGGATTGCGGATAGAGGGTATATGTGTCGGGTTATGTTTGGGAGGCGTGTTAGATAGTTACGGGTGATTTTATAATTTAGTCAGTTTTTGTAGGCGGCAGCAGTTTCTAAAGTGCCGTAAGTCACTGGCGACTCCAGAAATTTGTACTTACGCAAATTTCTGGACATCGCTAGTTTGTTAGACTTACGGCACTTTAGCATCTTTCGGCACCGTATATGTGATAGCTCGAGTTGCGAGCTGAAACTACGGGCGGCGCAGGTTTCCACACTTGCGCCGAAACCTGCGCCGTATATTGGATCGCGCCCCTAGTGTGACCTCCAAGTAGTGTATATGGAGTTTGTGGTCAAAATAAAATCAAAAAGGTAGAGACTCCAAATAGTGGAATACCATTTAATATAACATATTAAATAAAATATTAAAAAAAAAAAAGATCCAGGGCAACTAATGGCCTTCACCATACACAGATCAAATGAAGTCAGTTGAGTGACACATATACCTGTATATATAAGTGCAATTATATACTGTTTAGAGCATTCTACTTTATATATACAGTATATATATATATATATATATATATATATATTTAAATATTTAAATTAAGTGTGTGCAATTATATATTGATTATAGCATTCTACTTGTGTGTGTGTATATATATATATATATATATATATATATATATATATATATATATATATATATAATGAATGAATAATATATATGTGTGTGTTTGCGTAATACAAATAGTTTAGTGCTATATATTACAACACAAACTGATACAAACATTAGCAGGTACACCTATAAAAGGCAAGAGTTCGCAATTATAGGGGTATCTAGTCTAGTGAACCCTGTAAGGCACTGTTGCAGCTAAACCCCTAGCATTTGTATATTACGTCTTCCAAAATATACCAATACAGTAAAAAGAATAGAACAAAAAGATGTGGGCTAGCGCAAACAACCAAGTCTTCCATGTAAATAAAGCTGTTCTTGATCTTGTAAACAAGAGCACAATAATATAATTCCCCATTATAGATAGTTGATAAATGTCCCCTTTGGGGTTTCTACTTACAATCCATTACCTCAATCAAATAAGTTAAGGACTGAATAAAGATTGAGAGCCTCGTGGGCACTGGAAAATTCTTACAATAAGGTAGCCTTCCATTTAGCTCCAGGTGTGTGACGGAAAAGAAACGAAAATGTTCTATAATTATTCTAAGAATACAAACACTATGGGGTATATTTATTAATGTGTGAGCGGACATGATACAATATAGCAGATCATGTCCGCCGCACATCGATAAATGATGACAGCATACGCTGTCTGCATTTATCATTGCACCAGCAGTTCTTGTGAACTGCTGGTGCAATGCCACCCCTGCAGATTCGCAGCCAATCGGCCGCTAGAAAGGGGTGTCAATCAACTTGATTTCTGTCTGCGGCCTCAGAACAGGGGGACAAGTAATGCAGCAGCGCTCTTTAGACCGCTGTTTCATAACTTCTGTTTTCGGCGAGCCTGAAAGCTCACCGGAAACAAGGGGCATCAAGCTCCATACTGAGTCTGATAAATCGACCCCTATGGGTTAGTTTATAAGTGGAGCACTAAATTATAGCTAGCTAATTGTGCCCATTTGCAGGCGCCGCGATAATTAACCAGCCATTAAAAGTGGCTGGTTATTGCTACTGTGATATTCCCCAAATGCCCCCAAAATACAATCTAGTGTATTTTATTAAAAAAAAATAAAGATAGCATTATCTTTATTTTTTAATAAAATAACTGCACTAGACAGTATTTTGGTTATCAAGTTGGTGGGAGTGGGGTGTTAGAAAACAAACAGCACTGAAAAGTGCCTTTACATTGCGATCTATGGGAACTCTTTGTTCCCAGTAAAAATATATGCTTACATACATATATATTTATGTGTCAATATATGTGCATACACATATTTACACATAAATATACTTGTATATAAGCATATACATACATATTTAAATTTGCTGCCATTGCTGTGCTACTTACCCCCTTGGCTGCACTTAGGTTCTGAATCCGTCTCTGACTGCATCAAAACAAGGCTCCCATTGGAGCCTGAAGAAGCACGCTCTCATGAGCGCAATGCTTCCCAGCAATGTGAACACAAGCTCACATTCGCATTGCTTACAACTTGCAATAACAGCGCACATTAGTGTGTGCTGTTATTACACAGTGGCGCGCAAATATCGCTTTCATGAAAGCAATATTTAGTGCTCCACTTGTAATTTGGCCCTAAGTATTGTACAGATATAATGCTCACATTTAGTGACCTCAAATTGATATGAGGTATATGAGGTATTGGTAAAGTATATGGGAGAACTGAGGTGACCCCAGAACTCTGGTTAACTATTAAGTTTGAATAAAAAATGTCACAAAACAAATAAAAAATACATTAAAAAGTACAACCACACTCATAATAACACCATCTCATAAAAACATTATTTTTAAAAAAATATTGCATTAAAAAGTTATAAGGGCTATGAGACAGCCAAAAACATTTAGGTAAGGAAAAACAATGCACTCATTAATCCATGGTGATCAAAGTATTGATTGTCATGTCATCTAGCTCCTTCTTTCTAGGGACCTCACATTGAATACAAGTGAAACTTTACCTTTTGGGTTGAAGTGACGGAGGCCACCAAATGTTGATAGTTGAAGCGTGGGGAGTAAAAACAAAATACTTTATTGTAACAGGTTAAAAAACAGACACTATGATCCTAAAAACATACTCTCTGACAACCTGTGCTTTATCTTTAATAAAAGTATTGGAGCCCTTTGTAGTCAAGCAGATGAAAACATGTAAAAGCATATTTATGCAATAATAATATTTATTAAAGTGTTTATGTATTTACTGTACTATGTTCTTCACATAGGGATATATATTAAGTATTTTTAAATATCTGTATACCTATATATAATCTTTTATATATTTATAGGTATAGATATATATTGTACCAAAATACCATCAGATATATGTAGAAATGTGTATTTAAGACAAAATAGAATATATTCTATTTGAAGAACATTGGAATGTGAAATATTAATATTTTCATGTTGAGTCTAGTCAAAATTAAACTTTTATGATTCAGATAGGACATGCAATTTTAAATAACTTAGAGGGCGTTAGTTCATGGGTGCTATAAAGATAACATTGTGCTCACGCCCATGGAGTTACTTATGAGAGGGCAATGATTGGCTAAAACGCAAGTCTGTCAAAAGAACTAAAATGGGGAGGCAGACTGCAGAGGCTTAGATACAAAGTAATCACAGGGGTAAAAATTATATTAATATAACCGTGTTGGTTATGCAAAAGTGGGGAATGGGTAATAAAGGGATAATTTTTCTTTTTAAACCATACAAATTCTGGAGTAGACTGTCCTTTTAAGAAAACACGATCAGGTTTCCTTGCAAATAGGGGGTTAGTTTTTTTTTCTGTTTTTATGTTTCATGGACTTCTATGGTGAATACGGTAACAGGATTGGATATTCGAAGTTCCATTTTTTGTCGACATATCGGGTTAGCATAAGAGCAAAAACTTTTTCCTTTCAACTTGTAATACAAGTGTTAACCAACATGCATAAAAAGCTTACTTGTAGTGGAGATAGTGAACAGGAGAGCGCAAAATACCACTCCTCTTGTAATCTACCCCTAAGAGCGTTAAGTATCCACATTTGCAAAAGAATAGCGTCCAAAAACAGTCAGTGTTAGTAAATAAAAGTACCCTCTTATATATATATATATATATATATATATATATATATAAAAATATATATATATATATATATATATATATATATACACACACACACACATATATATATACACACAAACACACATTTATTATTATTATACTTTATTTATGAAGCGCCATCATATTCTGCAGCGCTGTCCATGGATACAGTTCATTTAAATAAAGCAATAATATAAAACTTCTAAGAGACAGGACAAAATTTACAAACACTTACAGGAGGAATTGAGGGCCCTTTTCCCGTAATCTAGAAGGGTAGGAGGTTGAGAAACAGGAGGTGAGGACTGCAAGATTGAGAAAGATGTTAATGCAGAGTTAGATGAGGGAAATGTTGTTAGGTATGAGACATATTATTGATTTGGGTGGTAGGCTTCTCTGAATAGAAAAGTCTTCAGAGAGCATTTAAAGAAAGAAAGATTAGGGCAAAGCCTGACAGCATGACGGAGAGTGCTCCAGAGGGTAGGTGCTGCACGACAGAAGTCCTGCAGTCTAGCATGAGAGGAGGTGATAGTCGCAGATGCAAGGAGCAGGTCATTGTTGGATCTTAGTTGGCGGGCTGGAGTATACTTGTTGATTAGAGAGGATAGGTAGAGGGGAGCTGTGTTGGTGAGCGCTTTGTATGCAAGGGTGAGAATTTAGAATTTTATTCTGCTGTGTATGGGGAGCCAATGAAGGGACTCGCAGAGAGGTGCAGCAGATACAGAGTGACAGGAAAGGTGGATCAGCCTGGCAGAGGCATTTAGGATGGATTGAAAGGGGGAGAGGCAGGAAAGAGGAGGGCCAGTAAGTAGGTTATTGCAGTAGTCAAGTCTGGAAATAACAAGGGAGTGGATTATTTGATTTGTGTTGTTAGCGCACAGAAAAGGTTGAATCTTGGAAATGTTGCATAGATGGTTGCGGCAGGATGTAGAAATCAATTGGCTATGGGGGAAAAGGATAGATTTGAGTCAAGTTTAACTCTGAGGCAGCAGACTTGGGGCGATGGGGAAATGGTGATGCCTTCAACAGGGATAGAGAAGTCACAAGTCGGCAAAGAGCTTGAGGGGGGGGGATAAGAAGGAGCTCAGTCTTGGACATGTTAATCTTTAGCTGGTGAGAGGCAATCCAGGAAGAAATACCAGATAAGCAGTCGCTGACATGAGAAAGGAAAGAGGGAGAGAGAGCAGGGGTGGAGAGGTAGATCTGGGTGTCATCAGCATAGAGGGGATATTTGAAGCCATAACTGTTGATAAGTTTACCCAACGAAGAAGTATAAATGAAGAAGAGTAGAGGACCCAGAACAGATCCTTGAGGTACTCCAATAGACAGAGGCATTGGAGAGTAGGAGACACCGGCAAATGACACAGAAAAAGACTTGTGAGAAATATAAGAGTGAATCCAGGAAAGAGCAGTGTCATAGAGGCCAAAAGAGCTAAGGGTCTGTAGGAGGAGGGGGTGGTCAACTGTGTTGAAGGCAGCTGAGAGGTCAAGTAAGATGAGTGTAGAATAGTGGCCAATATTTTTAGCAGAGAGAAGATCATTAGTAACCTTGGTAAGGGTTCAGTTGAGTGTTTGGGGCAGAATCCGGATTGCAGGGGGTCAAGCAAGGAGTTGGCATACAGGAAGTGGGTTAGGCAATTGTAAACTAGTTTTTGAAGGAGTTTTGATATTAGTGGAATCAGTGATATGGGGTGGTAGCTTTCAGGAGAATTAGGGTCAAGGTTTTTTGTTTTGAGTATGGGAGTGACTTTTGCGTGTTTGAAAGAAGATGGGAATGGGCCGGTAGAGAGAGATAGGTTGAAGATGTGGGTAAGAGCAGGAGTGAGGGTGGAAGATAGGGAGGGTATTAGATGGGAAGGGATAGGGTCGAGCAGGCAGGTAGTGAGGCGTGAGGAAGATAGTAAGGAGAAAACTTCATTCTCAGTGGCTGGATGGAAGATGCCAA